>NC_041384.1:282713917-282723651 GCF_002162155.2 Triticum dicoccoides | reverse complement strand
GGGCGATCCAAGCTCACACACGATCCAGCGTGGGAGCGTGGTAGTGCGACTGCCCCTGCTGGGCAGTCGTCGAAACGCCCTCGGACCTCTTCTCCTACGCCGACTGGAAAGGCTCCCAAGCACCCGCGCGTAGCGCCGTCCAAGCCGCCGAAGGCTCTGCCCAAGATGAAGATGGCCGTCCCCACCATTTCTGGGTAATAATAAAACTTGTTTTCCTTTGTCGATCGTCGACGGATTCTTGGTCGATCCATTGAGCCAACCGACTGACTTTCGAGGCTTACAGTGCTGCTACTTCTGAGATCTCCGCTAAGGACGACGACCAAGAGATGGAGGATGCTGTTACCTCCAACCCTGGTACGATTACTGACGTTCCGCTTTGAGTCAACTAAACATTTATTGCAACCCTGGTCGATTGAACATTTCCTTTGTAGCCCCTCCTCATGTTATCGACCTCCCGGATGACGACGACAACGGTCCATTGAGAGTGAGGAGGCACAAGAGGGCGTCGGCTGACAAGACCCCCCAATCCGCTCCGGCATCCGAGGCCGCGGCTCGGGATGGTGGTGACACCACTCGGGCTTCTGTGACCTTCGTCGTTCCTCTGGCGAGTGCACGGCCCTCGTCGTTGACTGCGGATCCGTCTTTGCTTTTTGCCGCATAC
The DNA here is from genome assembly GCF_002162155.2 of Triticum dicoccoides. Taxonomy (NCBI): domain Eukaryota; kingdom Viridiplantae; phylum Streptophyta; class Magnoliopsida; order Poales; family Poaceae; genus Triticum; species Triticum dicoccoides. The sequence goes on along the minus strand of NC_041384.1, from coordinate 282,722,990 downwards.
CCCGTCCCTAAGGACCAAGCGGCTGTTGCAAAAGAGGCTATACGTCAGGCAGGGATCATGATGGAGCAAGTGAAGTTGGCTTGGGAGGCCAGCCAAGCAGCTTGTGACACGAGCTCGGCTCTTCAGAGCAACGTCCAGGTCAGTCGACTCAACGTTTGGTCTGTTATGATATGCTGTTTGAAGAATCTCTTTTCCGAAGATCTTTGTATCTGTACACCCACTGGGTGTGTCTGCCAATTCTTGGACGAGTGGGGGCACGCTAAGTGCACCCACTGGGTGTAGTCCCCGAGACTACGGTGGACTGCGGGCAGTCGACTGTAGTCTTTATATTGTGTTGCTGTAGCTGTATTTCTTCATTCGGTCTGGTCAGGCCATGTCGAATGGGGCTGTATCCGGTCGACTGCGGGCAGTCGACTTCTTCTTTTTTTTTGGTCGAACCAGTGGGGGCACGCTGAGTGCACCCACTGGGTGTAGTCCCCGAGACTACTGTCGAATGTTTTTGATTCGGATGTGGTCTTAGAAACGTCATCATTGTCTCTTAGTTACTCCGAAGCAACTTATCTTGGACGTCTGTCGACTGATTTTTCTTTTACAGAAATCCTGCGAACTTGTAGCTCGCTATACTGAGTTGGACAAGCAGAAGATTCAACTGAACCTTGATCTGGAGCTGGCCAGAACAGAGCTGCAGAAGGTCAGGGACGGCGCCGCAGGTAAGACGACTTTGTCGACTGGTTAGTTTTTAGGCTTGAGTACCCTTCTGCTATTTCCGAGTCAATCATCACTTTTTTGCAGACAAAACTGAGCGAAGCTCTAGCGAAGAAGGATCAGGACTTGGTTGCTGCCCGTAAGGAGGCTGACGACAAGACCGCTCTGGCCGAACAGAAGCTGGCTTCGGTCGGCCAATTGGACGAAGAGAATGCCAAGCTGAAGACCACTCTGACTGAAGCCAACCGGGAGTGTACACGTTGGAAGAAGGAGAACCTCACCCTGAGCGAGAAGGTGGAAGGCATCACTCGCAGGAGGGACGACCTGGAGAGCTACTTGAGGAGCCTCGCCAAGAAGTTGTACATCAAGCTTGAAGGTGCTCATTCAGTTCCGACTGTTTTTTTTGTGTCGACTCAGTCTATGAAAATTGACTTATCCTTGGATCGTGTATGCAGAGCTTTGCCAGAACTTTGAAGAGGAGACTGGGCGGATTGAAACAGGTTTGGATCCAATCAACTCTCCCGTGAAAGATGAAGCTGCCATGAATCTGCTTCGACTAGAATCTCGCATTGACGGCATCGTGGACTACTTGGCTCGACTGAAGGTTGCCATGTCACGGATCGACTCGGCAGTTTGGCCAGAGGCTACGCTCCAAAACGATCTCGAGTCTCTGATGACTCGACTTAACGGAATCTCTGACCGAGTGCAGGACTCGAAGAAGTCTTCTGCTCGGTGTGGCGCTGATGTGGCTCTGTCTCTGGTCCGCGTCCATTGTAAGGAGGCGCGAGAAGAGAAGCTGGCCGCCATCCAAGTTGCCAATACCAGGAAGCACAACTTTCAAGATTTCATGGAGACTTTCATCGCTGCAGCCACCCGTATTGCAGACGGGATCGAGTTGGACGAGTTCGTCGCCCCTTCCAGTCGTCCACCTGAGGAGTGAAAAACTTTTAAGCTCCACTTTAAATTTGCCTCGGAATGCCGAGTGGATTTTGTAACTGTTAAACTCCGTCGAGCTGAGGGCTCAATTACTTTGGCCTGAGGTCTGGGACCTTTTAGGCTTTATCTGATCTTGATTTCTCGTTTGAAGCACTGACACGTGGGACCGCATGTTAGCAAACCGCAAGGACAACGTCGTCCGAAAATAAGAAGCCTAATCCTAGACTTACAAAGGGCTACGTAGCTGCTACGTATACTTTCCACCTAATCTATATATGCCCCCCTGATTTTCAGGTGGGGTGGGCCTAATCCTCTCCTTTAATCCAATCAAATAGTCCCACATCACATCAGTTCCTAATTTTATGTAAACCATTACGTGGATGTAGCATTGCTCAAATAAAAAACCTCCCCCGCCATCCGTGCGGCAAAATCACCTCCTTTTTACTAATCTTGATTCTATAATTTTTTAGATCAATATAATTGAGATTTGTATAGATAGCACACAGGAGCAAAACCAAGTGGTACGGTTAAGGGCATCCACAATGTGTAGCCAAATGTGAAAATAGCTTTTGGCATCATGGGAACCATTATGGACGGTGTTGCCAAAGCCAAAAATATGGAACCGAAGCTCCCTGATTGATTGATTGAAGGAATAGAAAAATGCAACGTCTCTCCTCTTTCTCCCATGCATGGACGCATGTAGTACAGTATAGAACACAGAGTCTACTCCCTGTCCCTTCTATCACAAATCACAAAGCAGTGAGGCGTCGAATCACAAAAGCACGGACGAAGCAACCATCATTTCACTCTTCGCTGATTCCGCTTCTCCATCGTCTTCTTCGAGAAACCATCTCGCTGTACTAGTACTCCTAGTAGTACTCCCTCCGGTCCTTTTTTGTCTGCGTCTAAGAAAATTTCGTTTTCCCCATAATGCTCTGTGCATTGGCATTTTTTCGCTGCTCTTTCCAATGGGCCCTCCATCCCTTTCCACCGCATGCGTGCCTGCAGTAATCCCATCTCTCTTTCCCATGTGATTCACATCTTCCCAAGGCAGAGAGAGCTGCTTGCATGCAGAAATAGGAGAGAGAGCAAGAGGCGCATGCATGCAGAGAGATGGATAGGGGAGAGATAGAGACGACATGCATGCATGCGGAGGTGAGAAGGTTGGTTTGCATGGCACTGCATTAATCAAGCGATGAGGAGTGAGATGGTTAGCTCTTTGGTGTTTGAGAAAAAATACGCATTGATTGACACGTGAAACAAGGATTTGTATCGATTAAATCCCGCGAAGGAAAACCCTGCCTTTCTTTTTTAACACTAGTACTCCTAGTACGTACGTACTTATCCTGTTTGGGTCTAGGCCTTGCATTGCCAAACTTCACCACACATTTTTGCCAAGCTTGCCTAAAGTTTTCAAAATGAGAAGGAGGTACACTTGCGCATGGCTGTCGCGGTCGCACCGCACCCTCACACGGTCGCTCCTGCACGCCCCGGTCGCACCGCACCCTCACATAGTCGCTCCTGCATGCTGCAAACCCAACCAAGGGAACGCACCCTCACTGACACGTGCTATCGCATGTGAACAAACCAAACTCAGCCATCCTATTGCTGACACATAATTTTCATTCATAGAGTATGTTTATCCAACCGCATGTTGGGGAGTATCCGTACGGCCCGTGCGGTGGTCTGTTGGGGAGGAAGAAGGAAAGAAGGGTTAGGAGACGTAGGATATTCATCCAACCGCCTGAAATGGTAGACTAACCCAAGTCAGGCGACTTGCATAACAAATATATGTTTTTACGTAGCAAAAGATCCATAAAAACAACAATATAAATAAAAACTATCACTGCTCGCGGAAAGAGACGGCCTCGTCGTCTTTGGCTGCCGGCGCGAACCAGCCGTCGCTGCCGACATGTGTCTCCGCACCATGGTTGTCCTCGGCCTCCAGCTACTCGTTCAAGCGGAGCGTGCGGGCGCTCTGCACGGACGAGAGCACAGCCCAGTTCAAGTCGACGATGTCCGGTTGTGCCTACAGGAGGGCCTCGATGGTAGCGGCATCCGCGCGCTCTGTGTCGAGTCGAGCCTCCGCCGCCCGGTTCAAGTCCAGGACGTCCGGTTCCGCCTGTCGTGGTTCTAACTTTGACAGTGATGTAGGGGGGTATGTATGGAGAGGCTAGATCTCAGCTATTGGGAAGTTGTAAACACACCAAGATGTACGAGTTCAGGCCCTTCGCGGAGGAAGTAACAGCCCTACGTCTCGATGCCCGGAGCCGGTCGACTGGATTACTGGCGTGTGAATAACATGGGTGCGAACCCTTCATACTGAGGAGGGGGGTGGCATATATAGAGTTCGCCGGCCCCCTCCTGCCCTCAGTAATGCAGGGTTTAAGGTACATTTAAGGTTGGGCGTTACTGATAACGCCCCTAATAAAGTGCTATAATGGCCATCAAGACTACTTGATAGCCGACCGTTTGCCTGCGGAGTCACTTTAGGTCTCCTGGCGGTCGAGTGGTTGGCTTCATGGTCGAGTGACAGCTTCTTGGTCGAGTGTCTTGAACCCATTGAGTGGGATAACTCCTCAGTCGATTGAAAGGTGAATTCTTCTAGGGATGTCCTAGGGTAGGGCTTCTTGGACAGGTCCGTGCCCCTACCCTAGGTACATGGCTTCATCATTAGCCCCCAAATGGATCGAGGTTAGAGTGGGGAAAGAGTTGGAGATCTTTCCGACTGGTTCTTTGGGCTACGTGAGTGCCTCGTTTTGGGTCAATCGTCACGGATGATGTTGCCAACCTTTTTCAGTCGCCTTGATCCATTCCAGGTCTTTCGTCAAGTGATTTTCTTTATTTGTGGTATACGGAGCATCGGCGCGGGGGGGTCTTCCGTTTTGACAAGTTGTTCTGCAGCCCGCGGATGTCATGGGATTTCGGATTTTGGGATGCGCGCGGGACAGGAGCGGCCGCAGTAATCGGAAGCGATAAAGCAGAAGCTCCTCGATCCCCGCGTTGCCTTTTTCGCCACGTACTGCGCGTGTCCGCTGCGGGATTTGACTGGATAGTTTGCGCCTACCAGTCAGCCACTCGTGAGCGCCCCCTTATAAATCGCCGGCTCGGGGTTTCCAAGCAGTGCGCTCTCTTCTCCTCCTTTCTTCTTCCTCTCTCCCTTCGCAAGTCCTTCCGCCACCTCCGTTCTCACCCCAGCGCAGCAGGCTCGCTCGAGACATTGCCGGTGACGATGGTGAAGGGCAAGACGCCTGCTTTGGAGCGCGCGAAGAAGGCAATGGCGGCGGGGAAATGGAAGAGGTCTGCTCGGGGCGGATCTTCCTCCAGGACCGCTCTGCCCAAAGGTTGGATCCAGGGCGACTGGATGCCGTCGGTGCTCCGGCAAGAGGATCTCGACGACATGGTCGAGGGGGGGAGGGGGGTCAATCCCCACGAAGCTGCGCGTCTCCCGGGGGGAGAGTTCGAACCTCAACCCCGCGACGGTGAGTGCGTGCTCCTAGCCACCCACATCGACCGCGGGTTTTCTCTACCGCCCCATCCTTTTTTCCGGAGTTTCCTGAACTTCTTCGGAGCGCAGCTCCACCACTTCACTCCCAACTCCATCGTATACCTTGCTGCTTTCATTTCCATGTGTGAGGCTTTCTTGGGTTGTCGCCCCCATTGGGGACTCTTCAAGCACATCTTTACCTGCCGTTCTCAGTCAGTCAAGAAGGCCAAGTCGAGTGATGAGAGGACGCAGGTGATCCAGCTGTGCGGGGGCCTGGCGATCCAGACGAGGGGAAAGAGTTGTTTTCCATCTATCACTTTCCCGGAGTCGGTCCGTGGTTGGCAGGCGACCTGGTTCTACTGTCAAGACCAGGCGACCCCAGGACAGTCGACTAGTCTCCCCCCTTTCTCACTCGACCGAGCTGAAAAACCTGCTTCTCTGAAAGTGGTGCCGGAGGAAAGGGCCCAAGTCAAAGTGTTGGCCGGTCGAGTGGTTGAGCTTGTCCGTGAGGGCGTGACGGGCATGGATTTGCTAGAGGTCTTCCTCCGGAGGCGCATCCAACCACTCCAGGCTCGTGACCACCCGATGTGGCTGTACTCGGGTCTTGACGACACCACTCGATCCACCCGGAGGAGGTCACTGATGAGATGCTGGAGGGGTGGTTGTCGAGCATCACAGGAAACAAGAACAACCCCCGAGGAGCTAGGAGGGTAATTCCACTCGACAACTCGTACGACGTGGACCAGGTATGTCTCTATGCTCCTGACTGAGATCTTGTTTTTCTTCATTGGTCTTCTTTGAGTTGGTCTATTGACCTTTGTCTTGTCTGTTGTTTTTCAGGCGACTACTGAGATGTACTCGACGCCCAATGGGGCACAGGGGCCAACTGAGGAAGGGGAGGCGAGCGGAGGTGAGAGCGGGGACGATCAAGGCGAGTGGGAGTCCGACGGTGAAGGAGAGGGAGGCGACGACGTCGACTCTAGCGAATAGGAGGAGGAGGAGGTTGAACCCCCCCGTCCGTAGGGGCGATCCAAGCTCACACACGATCCAGCGCGAGAGCGTGGTAGTGCGACTGCCCCTGCTGGGCAGTCGTCGAAACGCCCTCGGACCTCTTCTCCTACACCGACTGGAAAGGCTCCCAAGCACCCGCGCGCAGCGCCATCCAAGCCGCCCAAGGCTCTGCCCAAGATGAAGATGGCCGTCCCCACCATTTCTGGGTAATAATAAAACTTATATTCCTTTGTCGATCGTGGACGGATTCTTGGTCGATCCATTGAGCCAACCGACTGACTTTCGAGGCTTGCAGTGCTACTACTTCTGAGATGTCCGCTAAGGACGACGACCAAGAGATGGAGGATGCTGTTACCTCCAACCCTGGTATGATTACTGACGTTCCGCTTTGAGTCAACTAAACATTTATTGCAACCCTGGTCGATTGAACGTTTCCTTTGTAGCCCCTCCTCATGTTATCGACCTCCCGGATGACGACGACAATGGTCCATTGAGAGTGAGGAGGCACAAGAGGGCGTCGGCTGACAAGACCCCCCAATCCGCTCCGGCGTCCGAGGCCGCGGCTCGGGATGGTGGTGAAACCACTCGGGCTTCTGTGACCTTCGTCGTTCCTCTGGCGAGTGCACGGTCCTCGTCGTTGACTGCGGATCCGTCTTCGCTTTTTGCCGCATACCCCGTCCCTAAGGACCAAGCGGCTGTTGCAAAAGAGGTTATACGTCAGGCGGGGATCATGATGGAGCAAGTGAAGTTGCCTTGGGAGGCCATCCAAGAAGCTTGTGACACGAGCTCGGCTCTTCAAAGCAACGTCCAGGTCAGTCGACTCAACGTTTGGTCTGTTATGATATGCTGTTTGAAGAATCTCTTTTCCGAAGATCTTTGTATCTGTACACCCACTCGGTGTGTCTGCCAATTCTTGGATGAGTGGGGGCACGCTAAGTGCACCCACTGGGTGTAGTCCCCGAGACTACGGTGGACTGCGGGCAGTCGACTGTAGTCTTTATATTGTGTTGTTGTAGCTGTATTTCTTCATTCGGTCTGGTCAGGCCATGTCGAATGGGGCTGTATCCGGTCGACTGCGGGCAGTCGACTTCTTCTTTTTTTTGGTCGAACCAGTGGGGGCACGCTGAGTGCACCCACTGGGTGTAGTCCCCGAGACTACTGTCGAATGTTTTTGATTCGGCTGTGGTCTTAGAAACGTCATTATTGTCTCTTAGTTACTCCGAAGCAACTTATCTTGGACGTCTGTCGACTGATTTTTCTTTTACAAAAATCCTGCGAACTTGTAGCTCGCTATACTGAGTTGGAGAAGCAGAAGATTCAACTGAACCTTAATCTAGAGCTGGCCAGAACAGAGCTGCAGAAGGTCAGGGACGGCGCCGCAGGTAAGACGACTTTGTCGACTGGTTAGTTTCTAGGCTTGAGTACCCTTCTGCTATTTCCGAGTCAATCATCACTTTTTTGCAGAAAAACTGAGCGAAGCTCTGGCTAAGAAGGATCAGGACTTGGTTGCTGCCCGTAAGGAGGCTGACGACAAGACCGCTCTGGCCGAACAGAAGCTGGCTTCCGTCGGCCAATTGGAAGAAGAGAATGCCAAGCTGAAGACCGCTCTGACTGAAGCCAACCGGGAGTGTATACGTTGGAAGAAGGAGAACCTCACCCTGAGCGAGAAGGTGGAAGGCATCGCTCGCAGGAGGGACGACCTAGAGAGCTACTTGAGGAGCCTCGCCAAGAAGTTGTACATCAAGCTTGAAGGTGTTCATTCAGATCCGACTGTTTTTTTGTGTCGACTCAGTCTATGAAAATTGACTTATCCTTGGATCGTGTATGCAGAGCTTTGCCAGAACTTTGAAGAGGAGACTGGGCGGATTGAAACAGGTTTGGATCCAATCAAGTCTCCCGTGAAAGATGAAGCTGCCATGAGTCTGCTTCGACTGGAATCTCGCATTGACGGCATCGTGGACTACTTGGCTCGACTGAAGGTTGCCATGTCACGGATCGACTCGGCACTTTGGCCAGAGGCTACGCTCCAAAACGATCTCGAGTCTCTGATGACTCGACTTAACGGAATCCCTGACCGAGTGCAGGACTCGAAGAAGTCTTCTGCTCGGTGTGGCGCTGATGTGGCTCTGTCTCTAGTCCACGTCCATTGTAAGGAGGCGCGAGAAGAGAAGCTGGCCGCCATCCAAGTTGCCAATACCAGGAAGCACAACTTTCAAGATTTCATGGAGACTTTCATCGCTGCTTCCACCCGTATTGCAGACGGGATCGAGTTGGACGAGTTCGTCGCCCCTTCCAGTCGTCCACCTGAGGAGTGAAAAACTTTTAAGCTCCACTTTAAATTTGCCTCGGAATGCCGAGTGGATTTTCTAACTGTTAAACTACGTCGAGCTGAGGGCTCGATTACTTTGGCCTGAGGTCTGGGACCTTTTAGGCTTTATCTGATCTTGATTTCTCGTTTAATATCTTCATGGTTTGATTCGTCGAGTGGATCTTGATCTTCACTCGGAATAACCTTGTATTTGCGGCGCAGCTCCGAAGGGGAAGGTAGCAGTCGACTCGCGGATTGGGTTGTGTCTTGTACTTAGGCAAGCATTGGGCTGCAGCTAAGCCTCCAAGTGAGAGGTTTGCTCTCCACTCAGTAGGATTTTTAAACACTTAGGCGAGCGCTGGGCTGTAGCTAGGCCCCCGAGTGGGAGGTTTGCTCTCCACTAGGTAGGATTTTTAAACACTTAGGGGAGCGCTGGGCTGCAGCTAAGCCCCCGAGTGGGAGGTTTGCTCTCCACTCGGTAAGATTTTTAAACACTTAGGCGAGCGCTGGGCTGCAGCTAAGCCCCCGAGTGGGAGGTTTGCTCTCCACTCGGTAGGATTTTTAAACACTTAGGCGAGCGCTGGGCTGCAGCTAAGCCCCCGAGTGGGAGGTTTGCTCTCCACTCG
>NC_041384.1:282700894-282713477 GCF_002162155.2 Triticum dicoccoides | reverse complement strand
GATTGCTCTCCACTTGGTAGGATTTTTGAACACTTAGGCGAGCGCTGGGCTGCAGCTAAGCCCCCGAGTGGGAGGTTTGCTCTCCACTCGGTAGGATTTTTAAACACTTAGGCGAGTGCCTGACTGCAGCTAAGTCTCTAAGTGGGAGAACTTAGGCTAGTACTGGACTGCAGCTAAGCCCCTGAGTGGGAGGATTGCTCTCCACTCGGTAGGATTTTTTTAACACTTAGGCGAGTACTTGGACTGCAGCTAAGCCCCCGAGTGGGAGGTTTTCTCTCCACTCGTTAGGATTTTTGTATACTTAGGCGAGCACTGGGCTGCAGCTAAGCCCCCGAGTGGGAGGTTTGCTCTCCACTCGGTAGGATTTTTTAAACTTAGGCGAAACGGATTCGCGGCTAAGTCACCCACTGGGGGATTTCGTATGCAAACAAAAGCGACAGCAATTATTGGGACGCTCTTGTCTTTGATAAAAATGAACTGCGGGAATTTTTTTTTCTTATTACATCCCGTCCAAGGGAGAACTCAAGTGTAAAAGGGGCGGAGTAGTTCCACATTCCAAGGTCGTGGCTCGTCGATCTGGTAATCAACATTGTAGAGGTGATACGCTCCATTGTGGAGGACTCTGGTGATGATGAAGGGGCCTTCCCAAGTAGGAGCAAGTTTGTGTGGTTTCTGTTGATCCACTCGGAGGACCAAATCTCCTTCCTGGAAGGCTCGGCTCTTCACATTTCTGGCATGGAATCGACGCAAGTCTTGCTGATAGATGGTCGATCTGATCATAGCCATTTACCTCTCCTCCTCTAGGAGGTCGACTGCCTCTTGCCAGGCTTGCTCTGCTTCGTCTTCGTTATAAAGCTCGACTCTGGGGGCGTTGTGAAGTAGATCACTCGGCAGGACGGCTTCGGCTCCGTAAACTAGAAAGAACGGAGTTCTTCCAGTCGACCGGTTCGGGGTGGTCCTCAATCCCCACAGAACTTACGGAAGCTCGTTGACCCAAGCACCTGCCGCGTGCTTGAGATCACGCATCAGTCGAGGCTTTGGTCCTTTGAGAATCAGACCATTTGCTCTTTCAGCTTGTCCATTCGACTGGGGATGGACGACCGATGCGTAGTCGACTCGAGTGCCTTGGGAGGCGCAAAAAGCTCTGAACTTGTCCGAATCGAAGTTTGACCCATTGTCAGTGATGATGCTATGCGGGACTCCATATCTGAATGTTAGCCCTCCGACGAAACTGATAGCAGTGCAAGCATCAAGAATCTTGATAGGCTTATCTTCAATCCATTTGGTAAACTTGTCGACTGCCACAAGCACATGAGTGAAACCACTTCTGCCTGTTCTTAGTGGGCCAACCATGTCTAGACCCTAGACAGCAAAGGGCCAGACGAGTGGAATGGTCTTCAGGGCTGATGCAGGCTTGTGTGACATGTTGGAGTAGAACTGGCAACCTCCACACTTGTCGACTATCTCTTTTGCCATCTCATTTGCTCTTGGCCAGTAAAATCCTGCTCGGTATGCTTTAGCCACAATGGTCCGAGAGGACGCATGGTGACCACAGGTCCCCGAGTGGATATCATTAAGGATCATCTGACCCTCTTCTGGTGTTATGCATTTCTGACCGATTCCAGTCGCGCTTTCCCTATACAACTGTCCCTTTATGACTGTGAAGGCCTTGGATCGGCGGACGATCTGTCGAGCCTCTTCCTCGTCCTCCGGGAGTTCTTTCCTCAATATATACGCGATGTATGGTACCGTCCAGTTAGGAGTGATAGCCAAGACCTCCATGACTAGGTCGACCACAGCAGGAATTTCGACTTCAGTCGGATCTGTGGCACTTTTCGGTTGCGGGGCTTCTTCTGCGAAGGGATCCTCCTGGACTGACGGCGAGCGAATGTGCTCCAAAAACACATTGTTGGGAATGGCTTCTCTCTTGGAGCCTGTCTTTGCCAGATCATCTGCTGCTTGATTTTTCAGTCGGGGGATGTGATGAAGCTCTAACCCCTCGAATTTCTTTTCTAGCTTTCTTACTGCGTTGCAATAGCCAGTCATAGCTGGGCTTCTGACGTCCCACTCCTTCATCACCTGGTTAACCACCAAATCTGAGTCACCGTAGACCATGAGCCGCCGGACGCCGAGTGAAATGGCCATGCGCAACCCGTACAAAGAGTGCTTCATATTCTGCTTCATTGTTGGAGGAATCGAAGTGAATCTGGAGAATGTATCTGAGCTTATCTCCTCGGGGGGAGACCAATACTACCCCAGCACCGGAACCGTTCAGCATCTTAGATCCATCGAAGAACATGGTCCAGTGCTCCGAGTGAACTTGAGTCGGGAGTTGCTATTCAATCCACTCGGCAACGAAATCTGCAATTGCTTGGGACTTGATAGCCTTCTTTGCTTCAAACTTGATATCTAGGGGGAGGAGTTCAATCACCCACTTAGCCACTCGACCAGTTGCATCTCTGTTGTGCAAGATCTCTGACAGTGGAGCGTCGCTGACGACTGTAATGGAATGGTCAGAGAAGTAGTGTGCAACCTTCTTCGTGGTCATGTAGATCCCATATACAAGCTTCTGGTAATGGGCATATCTTTGCTTCGAAGGGGTCAAAACATCAGACACATAATATACTGGGCGCTGAACTCTGAAGGCCTTTCCTTCTTCTTCCCGCTCGATCGTGAGTACTGTACTGACAACTTGTCCCGTGGCCGCAATGTACAGCAGCAGAGGCTCTTTACTGATTGGGGCAGCAAGCACCGGCTGGGTGGAGAGCAGAGCTTTGAGCTCTGCAAACGCTGCGTCAGCTTCTGGAGTCCACTCGAACTTGTCAGACTTCTTCATCAGTCGGTAAAGAGGCAATGCCTTTTCACCGAGAACAGAAATGAATCGACTTAGAGCGGCCAAGCAACCTGTAAGTTTCTGGACATCGTGTACACGCACAGGGCGCTTCATCCGGAGTATGGTGCCAACTTTCTCGGGATTGGCGTCGATTCCTCGTTCGGAAACGAGAAAACTGAGTAACTTTCCACCTGGAACTCCGAATGTGCACTTTGATGGATTGAGCTTGATATCGTATCCCCTGAGGTTAGCAAAGGTTTCGGCAAGGTCAGTCAGTAGGTCGGAACCTTTCCGTGACTTAACCACAATATCATCCATGTATGCTTCTACGTTCCGACTGATCTGAGTGAGTAAACACTTCTGAATCATCCTCATGAACGTGGCTCCAGCATTTTTGAGGCCGAAGGGCATGGTGACATAACAGAAGCACCCAAATGGGGTGATGAAAGCCGTTTTGATCTCGTCGGGTCCATACAGACGGATCTGATGGTACCCTCAATAAGCATCTAGAAAAGACAAACGCTCACACCCCGCGGTCGAGTCCACTACCTGGTCGATGCGGGGGAGAGGGAAATGATCTTTCAGGCGGGCCCGATTGATGTGTTTAAAGTCAATGCACATGCAAAGTGACTTGTCCTTTTTGGGAACCATGACTACATTGGCGAGCCACTCCGAGTGGTAAATCTCTCGGATGAACTCCGCTGCTAAGAGCCGAGCCACCTCCTCGCCAATAGCTTTCCTCTTCTGGATGGCGGACCATCGAAGATGTTCTTTCACAGGCTTGAACTTCGGGTCGACTCGTAGACGGTGCTCAGCCAGCCCCCTGGGAACTCCAGGCATGTCAGAAGGGTTCCATGCGAAGTCGTCCCAGTTCTCACGGAGGAACTGGATGAGCGCTTCTTCCTATTTGGAGTCGAGCGTCGTCGAGATGTGAGTCGGAGCAGCGTCGGGGTCGGTCGGGTGAATGTGAGCTGGCTTAGTTTCACCGGACGACTGAAAAGCAGATTCTGAAGCAGGCTTCTTGGCTCGTAGCAATTCACTCGGATCAGTAGTCTTTTGGTACTCTTGTAGCTCAACAACTGCCATCTGGGCGTCAGTAATCTTCGATCCTTTCTGAAAACACTCTTCTGCTTTCTTCCGATTGCCGGTAACAGTGATCACACCTCTGGGACCGGGCATCTTCAACTTGAGATACACGTAGCATGGTCGAGCCATGAAGCGCGCATAAGCTGGCCAGCCAAGAATAGCATGATAAGCACTTTAGAAGTCCACAGCGTCAAATGTAAACTTTTCCCTGCGGTAATTCTTTGAATCACCGAAAACCACGTCGAGAGCAATCTGGCCGAGTGACTCGGCTTTCTTTCCAGGAATGACTCCATGGAAGCTCATGTTGCTGGCACTGAGCCTGGACATCAGAATGCCCATCCCTTTCAATGTTTCAGCATACAATATGTTCAGGCCACTGCCACCATCCATCAGGACTTTGGTCAGTCGAGTGCCTTCGACAACTGGGTCGACCACCAAAGCTTGCCTCCCAGGGGTGGCAATGTGCGTAGGGTGATCGGACTGGTCGAACATGATGGCAGTCTGAGACCACTTCAGATAACTGGGTGTCGCCGGAGCAACCATATTCACCTCACGGTTAATGACTTTCAGTCGACTTTTGCTTTCGACATCAGCAAAAATCATCAGGGTGGAATTGATTTGGGGGTATCCGTCATCGCTATCTTCCTTGTCCTCGACTCTGTCCGACTCTTTTTCCTTATCTTTGGGCTGCTTGCCCTGAAACTGCTGGATCAGGAGCCGGCACTGTCGAGTGGTATGCTTTGGATAAATAAAATTACCCTCTTCATCTTTCTTGGTGTGGATGTGACATGGCAGATCCAAAACATCATTTCCATCTTGATCCTTGACTTTCTTGGGCTTCCAGGGGCCTTTGGGTTTTCCCTTGAAATTTCCCTGGGTTGCGGCCAGGGCCTCCCCAGGGGCGGCTGGCTCGGCCTTCCGCTTCTGCTTCCGACTGGAATTGCCTCCGGTTTCCTGGGCGACTGCTTTCTGCTTGCCACTCCGGAGTCGATCTTCATCTTCTCCGTTAGCGTATTTGGTGGCAATTTCCATCATCCGATTCAGGGACATTTCTCCGGTCCGACCGAACTTCAGGTTCAACTCTCTGTTCTTGACGCCTTCTTTAAAGGCGCAAACTGCTTGGTGATCTGGTACGTTCTCAACTGTGTGATGCAAAGTGATCCACCTCTGGATGTAATCCCTCAGAGTTTCACTCGGCTTCTGCATGCAAGACCGCAATTCTGTAAGGCCTGCGAGTCGTTTGCATGTTCCCTCAAAGGTTGTGACAAACACTCGAGAGAGATCCTCCCAAGTGTAGATGTTGCTAGGTGCTAACTGATTCAGCCACGCTCTGGCCGAGCCCTCTAACAGGAGAGGCAAATGCTTCATAGCCACCTCATCATTGCCACCGCCAATCTGTACAGCCACTCGGTAATCTTCGAGCCAAGTGTCAGGCTTAGACTCACCGGTGAACTTGCTGACTCCAGTCCCCAACCGAAAGTTGAGAGGAATCACCGCGGCCTGGATGGCTCGACTGAAACACTCTGGCCCTGAAACACGTATTCTGCTGCTGGCGGGCGCATCTCTGTTCTGGCCTTCCCGATGAGCCCTATTCCTGTGAACCAAGCCTTGAACGAGGACGGATCTCGCGTCAAAGCCTGGGTCCCTGGGGTCGACGGGAATCCTCTGCCCAACGCTATGAGGGCGCCTGTCATCTCGATGTCGAGGCGCATATGACCCACTCCTCGGGGGAGGGGTTGGCACTCGACGTCGATCATCACGATCGGATCGGTGATCATACTGTTCATTCCTTCTGTACTGATCATGCCGGTCGCCACGTCCCTCACGCCTCGGGGGTGACCGCGGGCTGTGAGCCGACTGGACTGTATCTGTTGCAACGGATCGACTGTGGATCCTATTCCGCGACTGAGAAACGGCGGAATTCTGGTTTCCCACCGCCCGGAGAACGCTCTGATCTGTAACAAGCCCCTGCCAGCCTCCGACTGGGAGGGCTGAATCGATTCTGCTATACGGGCCGCGGTGGCCAAATTCTAAACTGGGGTTCGGTGTACCTGCGTCGGCGGGAAGAGCTGGCGTCGACTAGACTCGGGAGCCCGCTGATGCGCTTGCTCGTCGAGTGCTCGCTGGAGATTCTCCAGTCGAGTGCGCTCGGCCAAATTAGCCAAGCGCGCGTCCTCCAAGGCCCGAGCCTCGGGGGACTCTCCGACAATAGGAGTGCGGAGTGCGTCCGTGTTTCGGCGGCGAAGCTCCTCTCGCTGCAATGACGTGAGAGGTTCAGGGAGATACTCATCGTGGGGATGCGACGGGTCGCCCCCACCCACGCCTCCATCAGCACGAGGGAAACCGGGAGGACTGTGCGTTCCATCGACCACCAGGATCTCAGCCGCTGGGTCGCTGCTGTCGCACTCGGATGCGGTCTCCGCGGAGCTAGTCGATAGGTCGAACAGGCCGCAGAGGGATTCGTCGGGCTCGATTGCCGCGACTTGCGGGGCGGCCGACTGGCGAGCCACGGCATGCCTCGCCCACCTCTGAAGTCTCGACCTACCGGAGCGCTTGCGCCGATGGGAGACAAAGCGGGGAGATGATACGGGGGCCGACCGATACTGGGTCGACGGCTGCCGCAGGAGGACGCCACGAACGCATGCGCAGAAACGCGTCGCACCGCGGACGGGGAGTGCGTCGATGTCGAGTGGCGCCTCCTGAAGCCAGGCAGAGTCATCGGCGACGAACGTGAGCGCGCCGAGGCGGATCTTGCGGCCCTCCACCAAAACTCCGCACGAAACCATGATCAAAGGGATCGGAAAAATCGCAACTTCTCCAATCAGGTGCTAAGATTCCCGCCCCAAGGTGGGCGCCAACTGTCGTGGTTCTAACTCTGATAGTGATGTAGGGGGGTATGTATGGAAAGGCTAGATCTCAGCTATTGGGAAGTTGTAAACACACCAAGATGTACGAGTTCAGGCCCTTCGCGGAGGATGTAACAGCCCTACGTCTCGGTGCCCGGAGGCGGTCGACTGGATTACTGGCGTGTGAATAACAGGGGTGCGAACCCTTCATACTGAGGAGGGGGGTGGCTTATATAGAGTTCGCCGGCCCCCTCCTTCCCTCAGTAATGCAGGGTTTAAGGTACATTTAAGGTTGGGCGTTATTGATAACGCCCCTAATAAAGTGCTATAATGGCCATAAAGACTACTTGATAGCCGACCATTTGCCTGCGGAGTGACTTTAGGTCTCCTGGCGGTCGAGTGGTTGGCTTCATGGTCGAGTGACAGCTTCTTGGTCGAGTGTCTTGAACCCGTCGAGTGGGATAACTCCTCAGTCGATTGAAAGGTGACTTCTTCTAGGGATGTCCTAGGGTAGGGCTTCTTGGACAGGTCCGTGCCCCTATCCTAGGTACATGGCTTCATCACCGCCTGCAGGTGGCGTTGATGAGAGCGGCATCCATGCGCTCTGCGTCGAGTCGAGCCTCTGCCACCCGGTTCAAGTCGAGGACGTCCGGTTTTGCCTGCAGGAGGGCCTCGATGGCAGCGGCATCTGCGCGCTCCGCCTCAAGTTGAGCCTCCGCCGCACGGTTCACATCCACGACATCCGGTTCCGCCTACAGGAGAGCCTGGATGGCAGCGGCATGCGCGTGCTCCGCTCCAGTTGGGCCTCTGCCTCTCGGTCCTCCTTTAGTATCGCCATGTTGAACCGCTGGTTTGCCTACACCAAGGGGGACTCGGACACTGGCACGAAGTCGATATCCATCGTCTCATACCCATCGGGGGCCTTCTGCGCTGACCTCCGCCATGAACATTGGATCGGCTTCCTCCTCCTTGTAGCTTGGCTCCAGAGAACTCGGGGATTGGCCCGCCGCAAAGCGAGCTTGGGAACGGAGGTCTGTGGCGCCGATCGCCGCCGTGATTTCTGCGCGGCGCTCCGGCGTCAGCATCTTGTAGTAAGTGATCTTGCGGTGCACCATGGCTTTCTGGCGTACTAGGGGACGCTTGATGCGGGCTAGGGGATCGAAAGGTGGGGGAATGAGATGGAGATTTGGTGTGGTTTTAGGGCAGTGGCCGGCATAGGCCGAGCAGCGAAGGTTCTGGTGTGAATAGTGGTTCCGGTGATGACCGTCAATCGTTTTTTTACTGTACATCGCTCTTGTCCTGTTCGCGTTGCAGCCCTGCATGCTGGACCCTCCACGTCGCTCACTGAATGGAACACGCTTTGTCTTGCGTTTTCGCTCGCTTGTGGGACCGCAGTTGAGGGAAAACCAACGTCCCTCCCCCTCCCCCACCCGCGTCATCTATTATACCACCACTCCCTTTGTTTTATGCGGAGTAAATAGAAATAGAGGGAGTATACGACGGATGAGGATCCCCTGATGTGGTCGAACCCATTGAGTAACTGACATGCGGGGCCTAGCAAGGATGGGGTTCGCTAGTAAGTGACCGAAAGGGAGGGTAAGGCAGGGATACCTACGTCAGAGGATCCACTTCCACTATACTACTTTGACCAAATGTTAGAGTAATAATATATGACATGCAACTTACACAAATGTTAGAGTAATAATATATGACATGCAACTTACACAAAGCTTGCAGGTTCTAATGCATTTTTCGAGGCTAACTTTGACCAAATGTTAGAGTAATAATATATGACATGCAACTTACACAAAGCATACGGTCAAATTCGTATGTGAAAGGAGTTTCCAATGATATAATTTTCACATTATACATCTCATGTACTATTAATCTTGTCAATAGTCAAATTGGAAACCATCTCGAGTACAAATCTAGGAGTACGTACGAATCTAACAATATTGATTGGGCATTGTTGAATGCTGATACCATTTTGATCAAAGTAGAGATACTTTGACTACACATAAAACTTATATGTAAACTAGAAAGGATAGGAGGGAGTATATTGTACGTTCAAAAACGAAACAAACATTGAATACCCTTTACATATGATTTAGGGATGCTATTATCACAGGTTCAAAATTTTGAATCCGCCTTAGGTATCACGTGCCCCCACTCGTTCCCTCTCGATTTCATCTCGATGTCCAGAGAAATATTGAAAGAGGACTAGGGTGGGTACATGTGAATGATACTCGATGGAATGTTCAAATGAGGCATGCGGGAGGATGGACTCGACTGGAGGGCGACATGATCGATGGATAACAGGGTTGGAGAGGAATGAGAAATAAGCAAACGCCACATGATTATACTTGAACGGCTCAAATAAACAATAAGTTGTCTCGCTTGGCCTACATAGTGAAAGTCCTAATGCGCAACGCGGAGCACTGACGCTCGAATATGGTCGGGAAAACAGGAAAACTAACATGTGGGGCAGACTAGTCCAATGGAGGAGCTGGCCCACGACCTCCTCGCCACCGACAACCGTTCATGTGGGACGTTGGAGCCAACAACGGGGCGCAGCTCCAGCACTGCCTCTGGACACGGCGACCGCGGTGAGCGACACGCTCATATCGTAGCTAGACACGGTCGGTTTCAGTGTGCCGAGGGTGGCGTTAGTGCTGTGGCACGACCAACGGTATGTTTGGTTTGTGCCCAAGGTTGCCCCACCAAAGCATTGTGTTGGATTTCGGGTTCCGGCAGACCCTTGAGGTTCGAACACTGGGGTGCGCGCGGAGATCTCGCTTCCTACCTACCTGCACCCCTCCGCCTCGCTAAGACCTAAACTATGGAAAGAACAATACAAGAGACACAGGGTTTATACTGGTTCGGGCCACCGTTGTGGTGTAATACCCCACTCCAGTGTGTGGTGTGGTGGATTGCCTCTTGGGCTGATGATAATGAGTGATACAAGGAAGAACAGCCTCGCGAGGGTCTGTTCTTGGCTGAGGGGATGAACTGCTGGGTGGAGTCCAGTCACCCTTCTCTCTCTCTCTCTGATTGAACCCCTCTCTAAAGAACCTCCTCTTCAGAACCCCCCTTTGCTCTATGGGTGGCTGGTCCTATTTATAGAGGCCCTAGTCCTCTTCCCAAATATCGAGCGGGAAGGGAGCCAACAATGGCGGGCTAATTTGAAGGGGGACAACTAGTACTAGCTACCCTGACAAAAGTAGTCTTCGCCTGCGCAAAGCTCTGGTGGTGACGCCGTCTTGGGCTCCATGATGACCTCTGTCTTGCAGTCCTTCTGGTCTTGGTCCTGTTGCACCGAAATGGCAACCTTTGCTTGATGCCTTGGTACTCCGCAGCTGCGCTTGACCCCTTTGCACTAAAGAGGAAAGGAGGACACTACACGGGCTGGCACCTGCCTGGCGCCCTTCGTCGTCATGGCTTGCGTCACGAGTACCTCGTGAGGTACCCCGCCTTGGTCTCTCCGCCTCCTCGTGAGCCAGCCTAATGAGGCCGTGCCTGAGGAAGCTCTGCGTCATCCGCCCCGTGAGGCTTGGCCCCTCGCGAGGGTCTTGGGTTTGTGTTGGTGAAGATGGGCCGTGCTGGGCCCCCCTTTGAGCCACGCCGCAGGCCGCAGGCAGGCAAGTCTGGGGACCCCCGTTCCCAGAACACCGACACATTGGGTAGCCAAAATTTTGGTTGAGGTATTGGTTACCCATGATTTGGCCGACATTGGCAAGAAAAATGAAGTAGAGTTGGCTAGAGTTCATTGGCATGCTAATGAAATGGCAACCATCCAAACAAAGACCAATCTTTGGGTCATGACCAAAATTTTGGTTGAGCTATTGGTTGCCATGATTTGGCCGACATTGGCAAGAAAAATGAACTAGAGTTGGCTAGAGTTCATTGGCATGCCAAAAAATGGCAACCATCCAAACAAAGACCAATCTTTGGGTCATGACCAAAATTTTGGTAAGGTGCACTTTGGCCACAATCCAAACAGACCCCAACACCCGGCTCGTCGAGGATGGACGAGGCGCCGCGACGCGTCCGCGGAGTGGTGTAGCGCGGCCTACTGCATCCTCTGGACCTGAGACCATGCTGGGTCATCTTGCTTTTTCAATGACATGCGGGGATCGCATGTGAGAAAAGGGCATCTCCAACGTTGCCACGACCGCAGGTGACTACCCTGGCACACCAAAACCCTCGTCCCTCATGCCGTCGCGCGGTGTGTTCCCAGCTGGCGCCAGCTGCCCGCATTCATGCCGTCCGTTCATATGTCATTATTAAGAGGCTCGGTGCCCGAGGAACCAACTCCGGCGACTTAATGACGCACCCGGACGCTTGGCCTCACCGGAATGCGCTACTTAAAGCGGCAAGGCCGAGCTAACCTCCACACCATAGGGCATCGTCCTCCTACCTGGCACCACATCCGCCATGACCGCAAGTGCGAACGCTCTGTGAGAGAGCTTGTCTTCAGGGATCAAGCTCAAGGTCGCCGCCCTCACTCAAGTTGCCTCTCACGACGCAATAGCGGCGTAGCCGGACGCAGATGCGACCGCACAAGCGGTGGCCATGCTGGCGGCTAACGACGGGAGCACCGTCAGCCACGCGTCCTACTTGCCGCCGTCCGACGTTCGGCACCGCCGAGGTCGGGGACTCCTTTGAGGATGAGTAGGGAATGGGAGGCGGCAGGGCATGGTGTGCCAACTGGCCGGTCCGTATCCCGTGTTCTACTCTTCCTCGCCGGAGACCGCACCTTCACTTCACGGGTCTTGAACCCCGCCCCCGTACATAGAAATCGCAGATGGAGGACGTCGGTGGCCACCGTAGAATAGGTTTAGGGTCGGGTTTCTTTTATTTTTCTGTCCTATAAAAGTTCGAAATGTAATGAAAATCTGCCTTGTTTGCATTAATCTCAGCCGGTGTATATGAACTTTCACAATAATATACATATTGTAGGAGTACTAGCAAGATGCCCGTGCATTGCACGGAAGATCAAGATCTTGTGGGAGAAAAGGATGAATGAGGGAAAGCCTTATCTGCAAATGTGGAGAGGAGTGCGGGTAAATTGTCATAGTTTCCTTACTATCCATTAGATATATATCGGACGGCCTATATTGCAGGATGACAGGCACACCATCATCACCAACTCTGCTTTTTATTGAACCGAGACAAATCTAACATGCGAAGTAAAGTAAACACATAGGGTCTATACATACACAAATTATCTTAGGCACTCCAATAGTACGTCCACTACACATTCACACATTTCACATCTTTCTACATCTACGGGAACCTACGAAAGGGTTAACGTAAATTGCCTCTCTCTCTCCTCCCCTAATTTTCATGGTGGTGGGCCCCTCCCTCCCCCAATCTACAATCAACAGCTCACACGTTTCACATTATGTTAATTACGTAACTGGGATTACGTAGGTGTAGCATTACTCGTCCTAAAAAACCCAACTAAGCCAACCTCCCAGCATATTGCGCGGGAAAAGACCCGGCCGCGCCGTTTTAGTCGGGATTTCCGGATTACTAGTAGTAGTATCGATGGATCGCGCGAAGCAACAATTTTTTTTTGAGGGGTCGAAGCACCTAGTTTAAAAGGAAAAGAGGCGGTACACTCACAGCACTCCCGTCGCGGTCGCATTGCACCCCACACACGTTCGGTCCTGCACACAGCTCACGCAAACGGAACGTGCTTCGGCTTACCTCTTCACTGACACGTGGGACTGCACTTGGAGAAACCGACAATGCGCCAAACTCCCCCCGCCCACCGCGCGAAAATCACCCCCCCCCCCACACCCAAAAATTCCTT
>NC_041384.1:282569305-282700620 GCF_002162155.2 Triticum dicoccoides | reverse complement strand
CGGCCAACTAGCCAATAATATTCCCCAAACCACTCTCCCCCTGTCCCCCTCCACTCCATTCGATCCGCCAAAGCCGCCCTCCCTTCCACGCCGATACGTCGGCGCCGCGGTTCGGCGATCCTCTCGCTCCCACAGTACGCTCTCGTAGACTGCCGTCCTCTAGCCGCGCCACCACCTCTGGCTACGTTCTTGTGGAGGCGCACGGCAGTCAGCGCCGCCACCGCTGGCGACGTTCGTGTGGAGATGCACGGTGGTCAGCTTCTCCCACGGTACGCGCTTTCTAGAGTGAGGCCCCATTCATGTCGGTGTAGCGCTGAATGTTAGCTGATAGACGCTGTTAATCTCATTGTTTGCTGAAGTAGTTTACTATCAATATGCTCTGCTTAAGAAGCTTCCTTGCCCTATTCTTCACTCAATCTGCTTAGCTGAGATGGCATGCCAAGGCCGATTAGTTGCTAAAATATCCTACCATATATTTATTGTGACGTAGATTGCCATGGTCTAGTAGCCAATCTGTTAGGTGAAATAGCTCTATACCGTTCTGTACTCGATCTTTGTTCCTGCGATGGCCTTCGGTAGTTCGATGGCTGTGTGCTCAGCCTCATTGACTGCTGAAACAGCCTACCATAATCTGGCACTCAAATCTGTTTGCTGAATTAGCTTTACATATATTTCGTTACTTAGATCTGCTCGTCCAAATATCTTTCCATAGCTTTAAACATCGACCTAGGTATTTTTCTGGACTTCATAAAAAAGCATACATGTTTTTCCTGTAATATCTAGTAGAAGGACTAATTTGTATGTCTAACAGATGGACAAGACTTGGATAACTTCTGCTCGAAGATTCTCCACTGCATATGTCGAGGGGGTTGAAAACTTCATGAACTTTATCAGAGCTGAGTACGTTGGTCCGAAACCAGATGTGCTTTGTCCGTGTAGCAGTTGTATGAATTCAGTTACAAGACCCCAGTCAACTATGCAAAATCATCTACACTTGTATGGGATGTCGGTCACATATACTAGGTGGGTTCATCATGGTAAAGCTGTGAACGTCAATGTTCTTGACTACGTGGAAGCAGCAGATCACCATCTTGATCTGCCTGATGCTCAGGTGGAAGAGGAGGAGGAGGAGGTGGTGGTGGAGCCAATGAGTTTGACCAACATTGAAACAATGCTACGAAATGCTCGTGCATTCCATGAAATTTCACCTGCAAAAGAAAAACGGTGGGCCCGCATGTTGGAACAATGCAACGTTGCTGTCACCCCAGGAAATAAGCTGTCAGTATTGTCAGCTATGGTCACCTTTCTTCAAGTGAAGACATCTCAGGGATGACCAACAAATCATTTGATGCGATGTTGGCTGCTTTCCGCAAATCTTTCCCAGATGCGTCTGAGCTGCCACACACCTATAGTAAAATGAAGAATTTCCTTCATGCAGTTGGAATTGGATATGATATGATCCATGTGTGTAAGAATAATTGTGTTCTATTCCAGAAGGATTATGCCAACTTAAGTGAATGCCCAAAATGCAAATCATCAAGATGGAAAGATGGCGATGATGTGAAGAGGATTCCTCATAATGTTCTGAGACATTTTCCAATTACACCAAGATTGTCGAGGTTGTTTCATGATGCTGAAACAAGAGAGGATGTAAAGTGGCATTCTAGGAACGAGGAGTACAGAGATCAAAATGTAATGAGCCATCCATCTCATGGTAGTGAGTGGAGAAGCTTCAATGATAAACACAGAGAGTTTGCTGCTGACTCGAGAAACATTAGACATGGCTTAGCTTCAGATGGATTTAACCCATTTGGCCACCAGAGCGCCATATATAGCATGTGGCCAGTGCTTGTTATCCCTTACAACATGCCTCCACATGTCTGCACCAAAGAATCAAACTACATGATGGCCTTGCTCATCCCAGGTCCAAAAAGTCCTGGAAAGGATTTTGATTTGTTCATGGAGCCTCTTGTGGAGGAACTTCAACAGTTATGGAAGGGTGTTCTCACTCGAGACCTATATAGCAGCCCACCAGCTGATTTCTTTCTGCGTGCTGTTATAATTTGGTGAATCCATGATTATCCGGCTTTGGGCACTATGTCAGGGCGAACAACACATGGTTACAATGCATGTGTTCCCTGTGATAGGAGTCCGCTGTCATACGCAATACTTAGCAAGATCTATTACATTGGACATCGCCGTTTCCTTGCCAACGACAAGCCACATCCTAGAAAATACCGAAGACATGTGTTCAATGCAAAGCATGAAAACCATGATACGCCAAAGAGGCTCACCGCGGATGAGTTGCAAGTGGAATTAGAGAAGGTCAGACATATTACACCAGGAAACCATCAAGGTAATGGTAGCGGGAAAAGGAAGTGTGGTAGGCTAGAAGAGAGATTATTGTTTACCCGCAAGTCCACTTTTTGGGACTTGGAGTATTGGAAAGATTTGGATCTGCAGCATAATCTTGATGTGATGCAGATCGAGAAAAATATATGTGACAACATTATCGGCACACTTCTTAATATTGAAGGCAAGACGGAAGATACCTTAAAATATAGGATTGATTTGACACACCTGGGTATCAGAAAGGATTTGCAGGTGCAAGATGAAGGTAAACCACGGGATATGGCACCAGCTGTGTACGTCTTGGACAAGGTAAAAAGAAAAGAATTCTGCGAGGTCCTGTCACGTGTGAGATTCCCACATGGATTTGCTTCCAACCCTGAAAGGAGAGTCAGTGCAGATGGAAACAAGGTACAAGGTTTGAAAACTCATGACTCCCACGTCCTACTTCAAAGGGTTTTACCTGTTATCCTTACAGGATTGGGCCGCCCTGACTTATACAGAGCAGTTGCAGAGTTGGGACAATTCTTCAGGGAACTCTGCAGTAGGAATATCAGGGTAGATGCTTTGGAGCGTCTTAGAGACAAGATACCAACTATCCTATGCAACCTTGAGAAGATATATCCCCCAGCCTTCTTTGATGTGATGGTGCATTTGGCAGTTCATCTACCTGATGAGGCACTACTTACAGGTCCAGTACAGTATGGCAGGATGTACCCTATTGAAAGGCGGCTAGGCACTTTCAAGGGCTATGTTAGGAACAGAGCTAGACCCGAGGGTTCCATTGCAGAGGCCTACATTGCTACAGAAGCGTTGACATTCTGCTCAAAATACATTGAAACAGCTGATCAGCTTAGGAAAGAGGTGGGTGAAGACAATCCCGGGCTCAATGTTTTTGATTATTCTGTTCGAGTTACAAGGAAGAGTCGACAAGAGGACAAACCTAAAGATTTGGACAAAATGGTTTGGTATGTGTTGAATAACTGTCCTGAGATACTACCTTATATCAAGTAAGTGCAGTACTGCAGCTTATACATCGTAATCTACTAAACTTGCAGCACATTCTTATATATTTAGATGTTTGACGCGATCACTATGTTGCGTAGCATCTACAAAGAGGAGTTACTGCCGCAAAATCCAAGAAACATTGACAAACTGGTTATGGCAGGATTTGCGAAATGGTTCAAGAACCATGTGAGCTTTTGAAGCGCACTGTCAGGTTTTTTTAATATATTGAGTACATAAGATGATCAGCTTGTCTATTTTCTAACCATAGGTTAAGAAGATGTGGGAGGATGGGCAGGCAGTTGATGATGCCCTTTACTCACCAGCAATGGGTCCTGATACTCGGGTAAGACATTGTGAATCTTGCGTTGTTGGAGATGTGCGCTACAACAGCCTTGCATGAGACAAAGGCAGGAAGACACAAAACAGTGCCATCATGAGCACGGATACGTATGACAAAGAGACAACTGAAATGTATGCTAACATAACAGACATTGTTTAGTTGTAGTATATCTCCAGTTTTGAGGATCATCGGTGTGTGGTTTTGTTGTGCTGTCGTTGGTATAACCTATTTTCCAGGATCGCAAAACCCAGAGCTGATGATTATTTCAAATCCATGAATGTCAAGCCGGCGTACCAGACCAACGAGCCTTTTATTTTGGCAAATCAAGCAACACAAATATTCTTCTTGGAAGACACATTTGCACATAGCGATGACTGGAGAGTATTGCAAAGGTTTGAGCAGAGGAATTCGTTTAATGAAGTTGCACAACAAGATGATGCTTACACTGCTCCTGATGTACAAAATAACACAGATGTTCCTAATATCTTTGAGAACCATTACGTCAATGACGCCGGCGGAAAGATTGCCTGTCGTGCTGTGGACATACAAGAGTTGATCAAGAAGAAGCCAACGTTCCAGGACGTTGAGGACAAAGAAGAAGATGACATTGTGGGGAATTATGATTCAGACTCATACACATGGCGAAGATGTTGACGCTGCTGCTGCGGATGATGATTACATTGCTTTTGTCGTATTTTCCTGTCAGAAGATGTTTTTATCTACAATGTGAAATTGTGTTTGCTATGACAACTGAAACTTGATGAACATGTTGTTTAGTATTTTACTGTGAGAACATCACTTGTTATGTATGCTGATTTGTGTTTGGTGATTGTATGACAACTAAAACATGATGACATTGTTGTTTAGTTGTACTCATATTTGGCTGTGAAACTTGAATTTGATGACATAGTTTGTTGTTGGACTACAATTTGCTTGACGTCTTCGAATGAGAACAAAGCTGACCCGACAGGGCCTCTGCTATTTATTTATTTATATGAGCAAAAGGGGATACCCCCTGATTTCCGTTAGTAGAAATCATTAGATGTTCACAACACTATGCCCAGCCTGCTACACAGGTTTGATTCATTACTAGTCTCAACAAAGTGCTCATGTCGTAGCCATTGAATACATCACGAGTGCTACATACACTGCAAATAAAGAGACAATCATCCTACATAGCACATCGATTTTGCCCATTATCTTCACAAGCTCTTTCATCTCCTCATTGCTCTCAAGGCCGTTCAACAGCTGTTGCTTGGCCATGATCAGAGGAACTGCATCTTTAACCTTCTGCTCTATATCTTCCTCTTCTGTCGTTCCTTCAGTTACTTGTCCAACACCCCAACCTGCTGGTATTGGGATTCATCGACTAACCAAATAATCAGCGTAGTTGCATTCCCCCACATCGGCAACTTCCCAGAAATACAAATCACACGAATCTTCCATTTTCTACATGAATCAAATTGGAAGATCATCAACCAAACTATTAAAAAAATCAGCAACTGAAAGCAGCAGAACAACACTTAAACATATTATTACCCCATGATTCGGGCATTTGTCGAAGACTCGGCCAGGGTTGCGGATTGTGGTTGAGACGCGACGTATGACTCTGCGTGATTTGCAGCATCGGCACCACACCAACGGCAGCGGGTTGCGATGAGCAATCGGCTACGGTGTGCGTGCCAGTGGGGGTGTGATGAGACCCACAGGTGATGGTACGGGTGACGACTTGGCGCATATCTGGTTGTTGCCTGCTGAAGAGCAGGTGGACGAGCAGCCAGCGGACATGCTTGCCAGAGCTTCTGATGCTAGGCAGTGTAAGTAGAGAAGAGGAGAAGCAAACATTGGATATGCCAGTTTCATTACTTGCAAAGAAGCATAGATAGTCATAGTCTAGGTTTGGATTCGAACCAGCTACAGGAGCACGTCTTTCTTTTTTCTAAAACTCGGCAACGTATCTTTACTGGTACACTAGCTTGTTCTGTACGCCTTCCCAAGTCTTTGATTTTCTTTCTATATATAAAAAAGTATGCTACTTGGTGTCCGCTTAGTCAACAAACGAATGTGCCAACCTTGACCGTTGGATTGACATTCAACGTCTGTCGCGTTTCTTCAGTCTCTTCTTCCCCGAGCTGCCAAAGCCAAACCAGCGCCGGCGGGACCGCCTACTCCCGCCTCCCACGGCTGGTTGTGATCTTCCCCGGCTCCTGTTCGTTCCTGTCTGAGGCCTCACCATCTTCCTCCGCCTTGGTTCGCTCGCCACGGCTCCGCCCGCCGGTGTTGTCAACGTGGTCAACAACCGAGAGGAATAAGGAGATGACTGTACATGGTGAGGATGACAGTAGGGACCTAGCAGCACAATAATTTTGTTTTTTTAGGACGGAGAAGGGTATCAACTGGGTTGTGCGGGACCCGTGGCCCATCTAGCCCAGGCTTTTATTTCGTATGTTTATCACATGACCAGCCCAGTTTGTTTTTTTCCTTTCTGAAAATGGCTAGCCAGCTATTTTGTTTTTTGAAGAATAACCAATGTAGGCCTACTTGCTTTTCTACGCCCTGCTTGGCCGGAAATCTTTCAAGACGAGGAGGGATGCATTTTGCCCAGAAAATGGGCTATAAGTAATAAGAAATGGGCTATAAGTAATAATAAATGAGTTGTAAAATGAAAAAATACAGCAAACAGGCAATTAGTTCCAAAATAATGTTTTCTTTCGGATTTCGTTATTTTAAATTTCATTGTTTTTGTGCGGGTAAAATTTCATTGAATTTAAATTAAGGTATATTTAGATTTAAAATTAATTTGAATCTGGCTAGAAATTTCAAGCTGTATGCTGTTTGGGACAGATTTGGAGGCTGACTTGTGGGTCTAATAGGTTGACGTGTACTTTGGCTTTGTCAACTTAGTCCACAAACGATTCTAGCAGCAGTGACCGTTGGATGTTAATCCAACAGCCGTGCTGCTTCTTCAATATCTGATCTTCTTGCTCCAGCCGCCCAAACCAGCTCCGATGGGACTGCCTGCTTCCGCCTCCCGTGGCCGGCTATGGTGCCGCACAGGCCGCACCGCCCCACCCTACTTCATTGTTGGTCAGGCCATTCCTCTACTCACCCACACCTCCTGTTATTTTCCAGCGACGGCAGCCGGACCAGTAAACCCTCGTACTCCTCACCGCATGGGCAACCATTGCCGAGTCTTCCCCGGCTCCGTGTTGTTCCCTTCCTAGGCCTCGCCGTCGTCCACCGCCATGGTGCTCTCGGCACGGCCTGGTCAACATGGTCAGTGAACGACATCCATCGGCCATGGATTGTACGCGCAAAATAATGATTCCTCCACCTGGCAGCTGGGACCCACTGGAAGGGCCTCTGTGTTTCACAAAAAAACGTTCTCCCTGCTAACATGTCGGACCCACCATCTATATCTTCGCACGCAAGGAAGTGCCTCCTTATTACGCACAAAAAAATGAATACCCCCCTGCTAGCTGGGACCCACCATTGTGGGAGGCTGACTTGCGGGCCTTCTAAGTTGACGGGGATGGAGGGCTTTGTCAACTTAGTCAATGCGAACGATTCTAGCTCCAGTGACCGTACGATGTCCATCCAACGGCCGTAGTGCTTCTTCAACCTCTGGTCTTTTTGCTCCAGCCGCCCAAAGCAGCGCCGGTCGTACCGCATTTTCCTTCCTCCTGTGGCCGGCTGTGCTGCCGCAGAGGCCTCACCGCCCCTACTATTCCCACCGCTGGCCAGGCCCTGCGACGACGGCAGCCTCACACCGCAGCTGAACCAGTGAACCCTCATACTCCTCTCCGTGTGGGCTTCCACTGTCGCGTCTTCCCCGGCTCCGCGTCGTCCCTTTCCTAGGCCTCGTCGTCGTCCACCGCCGTGGTGCTCTCTGTGCGGCGTGGTCAACATGGTCAAGGAACGACTTCCATCGGAAGAGTACTATACGTGGAGAGGCTGATAGCTGGGTCCATGGCCACATCCCAGTTTTTTTGTGATTTGACAAGTAAGTCGCTTTGTCAGGCCTGTTGGGCTGCAAATCTTTTAAGACGAGGAGAGCTTTCATTCGGCTGGCCGAGAAAATGGCCCATCAGTAATGAGATATGGGCTGTACATTTTTAAAAAACATCAAACTGGCAATTAGTTTCAAATATCTTATTTTTCATTTCGAGATTTTAAATTACATTAATTTTTATGCGTGGAGAATTTTTTGGATTTTATATTGATATACATTTATTTTTAAAATCAGTTTGAATGTGAGTCAAATTTTCGGGATTAAAAACAATTCGGACTGCACCGAAATATGCAAAATTTCATATAATTTTTAAACCGTGGCCACAATATGGGCTGTAATGCTAACAAAAAGAATATGGGCTCCAAAAAAACCTTAAGAATTAGCAAATGGGTTGTATGCTGTTTTCCACAGATTTGAGGCTTTCCTAAAAAAGGTTGACGCACAAGCAGTGACTGTTGGATGTCCATCGAACGGCCGTCGTGCTTCTTCAATCTCTACTCTTCCTGCTCCAGCCACTCAAACAAGCGCCGGTGGGGGACTGCCTGCTCCCTCCTCCCCGCGGCTGGCTGTCTTGCCGCGCAGGCCTCACCGCCCCACCGTACTCCCATCGCTGGCCTAGCCATCCCTCTATTCACCCACACCTGCTGTTATTCTCCAGCGACGGCAGATGAACCAGTAAACCCTCGTACAGTCGTACTCCCCTCCGTGTGGGAAACAACTGCCGAGTCTTCCCTGCCTCCGTGTCGTTCCCTTCCTAGGCCTCGTCATCGTCCACCGCCCTGGTGCTCTCGGCCCGGCCTGGTCAACATGGTCAACGACCGACATGCATCTGAAGTGGACTGTACGTGGAGAGGCTGACAACTGGGTCCACAGCTCCATGCAAGGAAATGCCTCCTTATTACGCACAAAAAAATGATTCCTCCACCTGACATCAGGGACCACTGTATTTCGCAAAAAAAAACGATACCGCCACTGACAGCTCAGACCCACCAGCTATATCTTCGCACGCAAGGAAGTGCCTCCTTATTACGCACAAAAAATGAATACTCTCCCTATTAGCTGGGACCCAGTATAGTGGCGGGCTGACTTGTGGGCCTACTAAGTTGACGGGGACGGAGGGCTTTGTCAAGTTAGTCAATATATGCACGATTCTAGATTAAGTGACCGTACGATGTCCATCCAATGGCCGTAGTGCTTCTTCAACCTATGGTCTTCTTGCTCCAGCCGCCCAAACCAGCGTAGGTCATGCCTCGTGCTCCTGCCTCCCGTGGTCGGCTGCGATGCGACGGAGGCCTCACCGCCCCTACTACTCCCACTGCTGGCCAGGTCATCCCTCTACTCACCCACACCCCCTGTTTTTCTGCGGCAACGGCAGTCTCACACCGCAGCGAACCAGTGAACCCTCGTACTCCTCTATCCGTGGGCATCCACTGCTGCATGTTCCCCAGCTCTGCGTCGTCCCCTTCCTAGGCCTCGCCGTCGTCCACCGCCCTGGTGCTCTCGGTGCCGCGTGGTCAACGTGGTCAAGGAACGGCTTCCATCGGACGTGGACCGTACATGGAGAGGCTGACAGCTGGGTCCACGGCCGCAGCAAGGAAGTGCCTCCTTATTACGTGCAAAATAATTATTCCTCCACCTGATAGCGGGGACCCACCGGACGGGCCACCGTATTTCGTGAAAAAAACGTTTCCCCCCTGACTGCTGGGACCCACCAGGTACACCTTCGTAGGCAAGGAAGTGCGTCCGAAAAAAACGATTCGCCCCCTGACTGCTAGGACCCACTAGCAACATCTTTGCACACAAGGAAGTCCCTGACAGTCGGGACCCACCTGGTCGAAGCATAGGTAGTGTTGTCATTCTGGTCGCGAACGTGTACGTACATATATACTGGTTGATGTAGATGCGCGCATGTGTCGTAGTAGAGGCGCGCATGTAGCATGTACACCTACGTACAACGGCCAGGGTGCAAGAAAGAAAATACGGCCACATATGTACATACGGGCAGGGTCTCAAACGCCTACTCACGCATACGTATGGCCAGGGCTCGTGTACATGGCTGGGTCGGAACGGAGAAACGGCGTCGTCATCGTGTTCATGGGGAGGCAGCGTGGTTATCGTGTTCATGGGGAGGCAACAGAATGCTTTGTGTTCATGGGGAGGCAACGGAATGCGTCGTGTTCATCTGGAGGCAACGAAACGCGTGGGAGCCAACTGGCTGGGTCGGAACGGAATGCGTGGTCGTGTTCATCGGGAGGGCTTGGACGGAACATGCGATGGAAATGAGGCTTGGCGTACCGCAAAACGGAGGAAACGGACCTCCTACGTTCAGAACGGGTTCCTATTGATCGGGAGGGGTCTGGCGTACCGCAAAACGGAGGAAACGGACCTCCTATGGTCGAAACGGGGGTCCTGTTGATCGGGAAGGGTGTGTCGTACTGCAAAACGGACAAAACGGACTTGTGTTGGAGCGCTATGGTCGAAATGGGGGTCCTGTTCATCACGAGGGGTGTGGCATACCGCAAAACAGGACTCCACGGGATACTGTTCATTTCCACCGTCGACCTCCTCCAGCCTCCACGGGATACCGTCGACCTCCTCCAGCCTCCACGGGCTCCTGTTCATCCAACCTCCACCGCGCGCTACTCCACCGGCTATTGTTCAACCACCCCTCCACGGGCACCCCTCCACCGTCTATTATTCATCCAGCCCTCCACACCACGGGGTCCTGTTCAACCACCCCTCCACGGGCACCCCTCCACCGTCTACTGTTCATCCAGCCATCCACCACACCACGGGGGCCTGTTCATCCAGAGGCAATGCCACAGCTCACTGTTCATCCAAACCCCGCCTCAACGCTCACTGTTCATCCCAGAGGCAGCATCGATCGGCTTCAGTTAGCAGCAGTAGCGAAGGAATCGCTCAATCGGGTTCAGTTAACATCCATCGTTCGATCGCTCGGGTTCATTAACACGTAGCCTGCAGTGCAATCGCTCGGGTTCAGTTAGAGCCCAATGCCTCACTCGGGTTCAGTTAGAGCCAACGGCTCGCACACACGCGCGTACGTGTACGAGAGAAATGCGCATCGCTCGGCCCCTGACCTCCCACCGTAACTGGGAACTCCCCGAAATTTTTCTCCCCTCGCTTCTACCACGGTTTTTTCCGTCATGGACGGCCCGAAGAATGTCATGCAGCTGCGTCTCCGGCCCGCCCAGGATGAAAAGCCCATTTTCTGTCATGATTTTTTGTCATAGAAGTAGGAGCCCACCACATCTATGATGATACCGGGTTTGGTCACAATTATCGTCATAGAAGTGTCATATGTATGACATAAAAAAATTTCATTCGACCCAAAATGTCACGGATGTGTCTTTTTTTTGTAGTGCTAGGAGGTGACGTCAATAGGGCCAGCCCGCTAGACAGAGCTCGGTCGTTGGGTTTATCAACGCTGTAGGGACGGACCCGAGCGGACACGCCATGCCAAGCCTACTCATGCGAGGAATCCTAAGGAAAGACAACCGGCACGCGGATCCCGTGGCAACAAGAGTGGTCGCGGGTGGGGTATCAAGTACCAGATAAGCAGATGATAACCATAGAATGACTCAAGCAAAGTGGCAAGTTAGCTAAGATAGATGCAGGAACAATACATGCCACCAGGATGGACCCGAGAGGCCTGGGGATGATGCAGCCGAGGGACGCCCCTAGTAGGGTAAGATAAAGATGCAAAAGGATACACGTCGCAGGGACAGACCTGTGCGACTTGGGGATAATGCTGCCCGAGGGGCGCCCCAACAGAATGAACTGGAAAGAGTCACCTGATATCGTAGCCGGAGTGGTGTTGGAGTACCTGGAGGTGCGCGCTAAAGGAGTCGTTCCTCGCGAGTCGCCAGGTCCCTGAGCCTCAGGTGGCTCCGGGGGCTCGGGTGGTTCCTTGAGGACCGTCACCATCTCCACGCGTACGACGTGATGCCTAGCCTCCTGAGCCGCCTGAATGCTCTGCAGGTGGGGCTATAAGGTGACGGCCACATTCGGCAAGCCAAATGGCATGCAAACGTAGCTGTGAGGTGGACCCTCGCACCAACCAATGCATGAAGGCCAGAAGCGCTCTTGAGATGTGGCCATGTTGAGCCCTAGAATGTCGATGCAGACGCATAGCACACCGTCCTCGCCAGGACGGGAGCCACGCCGGGTGGTGGGTGGTGGTTGCCACGTATCACCCTTGCCTCTTGAAGCTCCTGGGTCGCCTTGACGATGAACTCCTGAGCACCGGGCACTCCTCGCCCAGCACCCTCCTGAGGGAAATGTGCGACGAAGCATGCCTCCACATGGTGCCCGAGCAACTCCCTTGTGTTGTTGGCTAGGTCTGAGGCCCTCCAGAAGAGAGCCCCCGAGCCTTGCCCGAGGAGGGCGCTGGGCGTGCCTTCCTATGCGAGGGAGGGAGGAGCCCCAGCTGTGGGCGCGGATCCTGAGGTGGTGCCGCTGGAGACGCGGCTCTCCTGAGGCTCTAGGTGGAGTAGCTGCTTCTTCTTCTTTGGGATGGACTCAGGAGGGTACAGGGTGCCTTCGTTGTTGGGGTCTTCGACCGCTGCAACTTGGTAGGCACGCTCGAGGGAGCACAGCGCACCTCCTTCTTCACAGGGGACTGTGATGACGCCACCACTCCCTGGCATCTTGAGGACGTTGTAGCCGTGGTAGGTCACTACCATAAACTTGGCCAATGCTGGATACTCAAGGATGGCGTTGTACGGCAGACGGATGTGGGCGATGCCAAAGTCGATGAGCTCGGTGCGGTAGTTGTTACGCTGGCCGAAGGTGACAGGCAGGCGGACCTGCCCTATCGGGGTGGTGGAGCTATCGGTCACTCCTCAGAAAGACTTGGTAGGATGCAGCTAATCGTATGGCACTTGGAGGCTATCGAATGTCTCAACGGACATGACATTGAGCCCTGCGCCGCTGTCGATGAGGGTCTTGGTGACTTGGATGTTGTCGGTGTCAAAACCGGCGAATCTCGGGTACGGGGTCCCGAACTGTGCGTCTAAGGCGGATGGTAACAGGAGGCAGGGGACACGATGTTTTACCCAGGTTCGGGCCCTCTTGATGGAGGTAAAACCATACGTCCTGCTTGATTAATATTGATAATATGGGTAGTACAAGAGTAGATCTACCACGAGATCGGAGAGGCTAAACCCTAGAAGCTAGCCTATGGTATGGTTGTATGTTGTCCTATGGACTAAAACCCTCCGGTTTATATAAACACCGGAGGGGGATAGGGTTACACAAGGTCGGTTACAAAGGAGGAGATATACATATCCGTATTGCCTAGCTTGCCTTCCATGCCAAGTAGAGTCCCATCTGGACACGAGACAAAGTCTTCAATCTTGTATCTTCATAGTCCAATAGTCCGGCCAATGGATATAATCCGGCTGTCTGGATACCCCCTAATCCAGAACTCTCTCAGTAGCCCCCGAACCAGGCTTCAATGACGACGAGTCCGGCGAGCAGTGTTGTCTTCGGCATTGCAAGGTGGGTTCTTCTCCATATTTCGAACATTTGTAAAGCAGTGTCTGGCCCCATAAATGTTTGGACCTCTTGGCTTCTGTGCCCAATAAAGGCTATTTTCCACGCGTCGAATGAATACGAGGCACCAGGGCATTTTTACATTCGCCCCCCTAGCCAGATAAATAAATTGTCTAATAAAAGAACGGGGATTCTCAGATCCAATCGACACCATCCTCCCCCAACGAGAATCCATCAGAGCGTGTTTCGGAAAGATCCATTCCAGCATGGCCGACCTCCGCAGCTCCTCCTCCCGCCCCCGTAGCCCTAAGCCCAGTGATTGGGAGAGGTGTTCCGTCCCACACAGTCGATTAATCAAACTGCAGACTAAGGGATTCCTCCCTCCAGCATACATGGTGCCCATTCGAGCCGGGCTTGCCACTTACAACGGCAGGGAGCAAGTGGAGAGCTTCCCCAGTCCCTCTACATGGGAGCGGGTCTGCCTTGTTCCCTATTTATTAAGGGGACTCGGATTTCCAATTCATCTGTTCCTCCGCGGGCTCCTGGAGTTCTACGGCCTCCAACTACACAATTTCACCCCTGCCTCCATTCTACACATCATCGGCTATGTTGCTCTCTGCGAGTTGTTCCTGGGCTACGAGGCTCACTTCGGGCTGTGGAAAAGGCTATTTTCCCTCGTCCCTAGCACACAGAGGGGGTCACTTTATCAAGTGGGCGGAGCCGAAATATGGCGCATCGCCGGTACCGGATACCACTCCGGAACCCCGAAGAAGTCGTCCGAAGACTGGCCTTCAGAATGGTTTTATATGGAGGACGTTCCCCTTCCGGACCCTGTTCGGCGGGGTCTTCCTGAGTTCAGCAATGCCTTCTGAAGAAACGCCGAAGTTGGCGCCCACGGAGCCCCCAGGTGGAAGACAATGGGGAAGTCCTTTATCTGATGAACCAGATTAAAGCACTGGCTCAATCAGGATTGATAGTAATCGAAGTTATGTCGAATTGCATAATGCGGGGAGTGCAACCACTTCAATATCGTGGGCACCCCTTGTGGTGTTTTAATGAGGCGGATGATACCACCCGTTGCGGGCGTAAGGGTCCGGAAAATGCTGCCGCTTTAGCAAAAATTCTGTCCGAATTGTTCAAGGGAGAGGAAGAGGAGTTCATCCACATCAAGCCACGGGATGGATTCTCCATGTACAATCCTCCAAGCTGGGTAAGTTATATCTACTTACTCCCATTTTCCCGCATTCTTTGTCATAAATATTCACCTTGCCACTTTGCGGCAGGAACTGTGAAAAGCCATAAAGAAGGTCAGCAGCCCCTCTCCACAACCCGAGGACCCTGACCGGGCCCTCGACTCTGGACTCGAAGAAGATCTGGTTATATTCGTGGAGCTGGTAGACCGGCAGTTCTATCAGTTAAGCTACGATGATGCCATGGTGGCCATTACAGCCGACTATCCCGGACTGCTTCCTGCATCGCATGTATGAAAACCAAAAAATCCCAACTCCAAAAACTAGGATCCCCTGTTAGACACTTCACCTACCATATACATATGGCGTTTTTACAGGGAAGGCATTCGGGACGCCCTGCCAAACCCGCAACAACTCGCCAACAAGAGGCACCGAGGCCGGGCAGGCCAAAAAGGAAGGCGGTCAGGACGGAGACGCCGGCGCAAAGGTATAATAGAAACCCCGCTCCATGGTTGTCATCTTTCTCGAAATATAACGACGCCCGTGTTTCTTTAACAGGAAAAACGCTCGCCAGAATATGTCCGGCGACGTTGCTAATCACGCTTCCACCAGTTGGGCGCCAGGACCGGACATAAGGCGGAAGCCGATCTGGGGCGGGCGCCGGATAATCCCCCTACAGAGGATGCGGATCGATTATCCGCTACAAACTCAGAAGTGGAGAGCGCCATGAATCATAGGCGCCGCCGGGCCGTACTCCGCGACGCTTGTTTCTCACCAGAGGCATTTGATGCCTTCAATTCTGGAGAGGCATACCTCCGTGCTGCTCAAGATGGTCTAGCCAGAGCCACGGATTAAAGGATGTATGGGTAAGTAAATTTGACGATTTATATGTATCAGTAGCCCCTAAGACTTGAAACAGTTGGAAGAACTGATTTAAGGATCATCTTTATTGTGTAGGTTCTTACAGAGAAGAATACTAGACTGTCACAGGAGCTGGAGGAATGCAAGACCCAACTGCGGGCCGCTGTTGCCGTATTGAAGGAACCGAAAAAGTCCCCCGCTGGTAACATTTACTTTAAAGAATGATGGTTGCCATATAGTGTGCGACGTGGCTGCAGATCTAACAATAGATGTTGCAGATCAATCCGGAGGACCAGCGTGTTGTGCGACAGCTAGAGGCTGGCAAATGGGTGCTGACTGAGGTTAGGCGGGACAAAAACAATCTCCAAGACACCAATATCAAGCTCAGCGTGGAACTAAAAGACGTTCCAGCCAGCTTGCTGACTCCGAGAAGGAGAATAAGCGGCTTCGACGCGGCATTTTCAGTAAGTGCTTGAACGAATCCTTTTGAAGGAGTTCGGCGAAGAAGCCGACTAACAGCGTTATGTCTGTAGGTATGCTGACGGGTCGTCCCGCGGAGGAAATGCCCGGGTCTGCGGGTGATCTTCTATCCGATCTCTCACATCTGCACGAACAAGTTCGGCAGGTGATGCAAGGTGTTGCCCAGGCCTTGTGGCCATCCGTCTCCCTGCCAGAAGGCGTTGCAGAGCTTACGGAGAAGCTCAAGGGAGCACGGCGGCACTTCCAATTATGGAAGATATTGGCCTGACGTCAAGGTGCCAGAGAAGCCTGGGCCATGGTGAAGACGCAGTATACCAAGGCTGACCCAAATCACATGGCCAAGGTCGGACCTGTGGGGCCCGACAGAAAAGAGATCCCCGTTAGCTTAGTTTATGGGCAAGTAGAATTAGCCGCAAAGTATTCCCAACAGGATTGTAGGCTAGACCGCATGCTGGATGGTATAGAAGAGGAGTTTAGTCAGTCTGCATGACTATGTAATTGAAGTGACATGTATAATGCCTTCTAGCCGGATTGTAGATCATTTGTCTTGGCGGACCTTTTCACTTCAACCTCAGGACCCGATAGTCCAGAGTGTATCCGAATACCCACTCAGTTATATAAGAACCGGGGTATGCGTGGAGACCAGGCGTAGGGGTCATTTGTGCTTGAACGGACAAGTGCCCAACTAGTTATGTTATATTACATGGGTAGTAAGAAACATCTTCCAGGGAGAATAGTTTCGTTAAGGGTTCCTTTCCCTGGGTACGCATGCCCTAAGGTGCATGTCCGGACTGCGATAAGAAACGCAGGAAAAAACATCTGGGGGCAGATATGGAAAATAAATAAAAATAATCTTTTGTTCACCGACCGAATATTCCCTTAAGAACGCTAGCTTTTGGCTTCACGCAGTCTGAGGCACACATCCGGCTGACCCGGCAGTAACAATCACAGAGGTGCTCCCTGTTGGAAATATGCCCTAGAGGCAATAATAAAAGCATTATTATTATATTTCCTTGTTCATGATAATTGTCTTTATTCATGCTATAATTGTGTTATCCGGAAATCGTAATACATGTGTGAATAATAGACACCAACATGTCCCTAGTAAGCCTCTAGTTGACTAGCTTGTTGATCAACAGATAGTCATGGTTTCTTGACTATGGACATTGGATGTCATTGATAACGGGATCACATCATTAGGAGAATGATGTGATGGACAAGACCCAATCCTAAACATAGCACAAGATCGTATAGTTCGTTTGCTAGAGTTTTCCAATGTCAAGTATCTTTTCCTTAGACCATGAGATCGTGTAACTCTCGGATACCGTAGGAGTGCTTTGGGTGTACCAAACGTCACAACGTAACTGGGTGACTATAAAGGTATACTACGGGTATCTCCGAAAGTGTCTGTTGGGTTGACACGGATCGAGACTGGGATTTGTCACTCCGTATGACGGAGAGGTATCACTGGGCCCACTCGGTAATGCATCATCATAATGAGCTCAAAGTGACCAAGTATCTGGTCACGGGATCATGCACTACGGTACAAGTAAACTGACTTGCCGGTAACGAGATTGAACGAGGTATTGGGATACCGACGATTGAATCTCGGGCAAGTAACATATCGATTGACAAAGGGAATTGTATATGGGGTTGCTTGAATCCTCGACATCGTTGTTCATTCGATGAGATCATCGTGGAGTATGTGGGAGCCAACATGGGTATCCAGATCCCGTTGTTGGTTATTGACCGGAGAGTCGTCTAGGTCATGTCTACATATCTCCCGAACCCGTAGGGTCTACACACTTAAGGTTCGGTGACGCTAGGGTTGTAGGGATATGTATATGCAGTAACCCGAATATTTTTCGGAGTCCTGGATGAGATCCCGGACGTCATGAGGAGTTCCGGAATGGTCCGTAGGTAAAGATTTATATATGGGAAGTCCTATTTCGGCCATCGGGACAAGTTTCGGGGTTATCGGTATTGTACCGGGACCACCGGAAGGGTCCCGGGGGCCCACCGGGTGGGGCCACCTGTCCCGGGGGGCCACATGGGCTGTAGGGGGTGCGCCTTGCCCTACATGGGCCAAGGGCACCAGCCCCAAGAGGCCCATGCGCCTAGGGTTTCCAAAGGGGAAGAGTCCCACTAGTGGAAGGCACCTCCTAGGTGCCTTGGGGGGGAGGGAAACCTCCCCTTGGCCGCACCCCCCTAGGAGATTGGATCTCCTAGGGCCGGCGCCCCCCCTGGCCCTCCTATATATAGTGGGGGAAGGAGGGCTTTTCATCCACGCCTTTGGTTGCCTCCTTCTCCCTCTCCAACACCTCCTCCTCCTCCATAGTGCTTGGCGAAGCCCTGACGGAGTACTGCAGCTCCACCATCACCACGCCGTCGTGCTGCTGCTGGTGCCATCTTTCTCAACCTCTTCTTCCCTCTTGCTGGATCAAGAAGAAGGAGACGTTACGCTGACCGTACATGTGTTGAACGCGGAGGTGTCGTCCGTTCGGTGCTAGGATCTCCGGTGATTTGGATCACGCCGTGTTCGACTACCTCATCCCCGTTCTTTGAACGCTTCCGCTCACAATCTACAAAGGTATGTAGATGCATCCGATCACTCGTTGCTAGATGAACTCATAGATGGATCTTGGTGAAACCGTAGGAAATTTTTTGTTTAATGCAACGTTTCCCAACAGTGGCATCATGGGCTAGGTCTATGCGTAGTTCTTCTTGCGCGAGTAGAACACAATTTGTTGTGGGCGTAGATGTTGTCAACTTTCTTGCCACTACTAGTCTTATCTTGCTTCAGCGGTATTCTGGGATGAAGCGGCCCGTACCAACCTTACACGTACGCTTACGTGAGACGGTTCCACCGACCAACATGCACTAGTTGCATAAGGTGGCTGGCGGGTGTCTGTCTCTCCCACTTTAGTTGGAGCGGTTTCGATGAAAAGGGTCCTTATGAAGGGTAAATAGAAGTTGACAAATCACATTGTGGCTTTCACGTAGGTAAGAAAACGTTCTTGCTAGAACCCTAATTTAGCCACGTAAAACTTGCAACAACAATTAGAGGACGTCTAACTTGTTCTTGCAGCAAGTGCTTTGTGATATAATATGGCCAAAGTTGTGATGAATGATGAATGATCTATATGTAATGTATGATATGTTCATGCTATTGTAATAGGAATCACGACTTGCATGTCGATGAGTATGACAACCGGCAGGAGCCATAGGAGTTGTCTTTATTTTTTGTATGACCTGTGTGTCATTGAGAAACGCCATGTAAATTACTTTACTTTATTGCTAAACGCGTTAGCCATAGTAGTAGAATTAATACTTGGCGAGCAACTTCATGGAGACACGATGATGGAGATCATGATGATGGAGATCATGGTGTCATGCCGGTGACAGGATGATTGTCAGGACCCCGACTCAATGCCACATCGATCTAGCATGTAACACCTCATATCACTTTGCGGCCTCACGCACGGTATTCCCACGGGTGTCGCCTTACCTTAGCCCGGGACCGTTTGCGCCTTTTGGCACACGTATATGACAGTGTCGCTAGCATCCATATGATAAGGAGCCCGGGCTGACATGGCTAGTCGTAAACCCAAAGTGGCACAGACTTACAGGGACAGGCATCCATGACCCAGCATCGAACGTGTCGGTCATCAGCGAGTGAATCCAGGCTGTAGCACTGGGCTAGCAGGACTCCGGTGAACCGGGCTGTAGCAGGCTAACAGGACTCCGGTATTCATCGCTTGACATTTCCCCGAAGGGACAGACACAGGAACGAAGAAGGACACATGCCGGCCAGCCTAAGTGTTCCGGAGCGGTAGCGAGCTACCATGGCTCGGTGGAAACACTAGGAGACATTTCCCGGTAAGAGAGGCTACTAAAGATAAACAACTAGATGGTCAGATCCCACACATACCAAGCATTTCAATAACATACACAAAATATGCTCGATATGTGCAAATACAACATGGCATCACAACATGACTCTATGACTCAAGTAATTTATCAATAGGCTCCGAGGAGCGAGATATTACAAACATGGGTCTCATGACCCAACATTCAGAGCATACAAAACAAAGCACAAGCGGAAGCTATCATGTCTGAGTACAGACATCTATAAATGAAAAAGGCTGAGAAGCCTGACTATCTACCAAATTCTGCCGAGGCACAAGATCGTAGCTGAGGTAACAAGCTAAACGTCGAAGACCACGCGGAAATACTAGTGAGACTGAAGTCTCTCTGCAAAAACATAAAATAGGCAAACGTGAGTACAAATGTACCCAGCAAGACTTACATTAGAACTATCTACATATGCATCATTATCAACAAAGGGATGGTGGGGTTTAACTGCAGCAAGCCAGCTTTGACTCGGTGGCTATCCTGAACTATGACTGCAAGTAACTCTTTTGAGGTGGCGCACACGAGTCCACATATTCACCATATCAATACACCACTATGGATCCGCTCCCGTCTCCCTACGAGAACGCCATCCATAGCACTCACGCTTATCTTGCGTATTTTA
Organism: Triticum dicoccoides; assembly: GCF_002162155.2. Classification (NCBI taxonomy): domain Eukaryota; kingdom Viridiplantae; phylum Streptophyta; class Magnoliopsida; order Poales; family Poaceae; genus Triticum; species Triticum dicoccoides. Next base: position 282,680,329 of record NC_041384.1, on the reverse strand, counting down.
GAGTATCCACTTTCACTTGTCTATGAACTGATATAAGCAACCCAGAAGTCCTTTTCCGCGGACACGGCTATTCGAATAGATCATATTAACCCTGCAGGGGTGTACTTCTTCACACACGCTCTCACCACTTACCGCCGTTTACACGACATGTACTCGGCAACCTTCAAGCAGAAGCCCAACGTGGGTGTCGGCCACGGCCTGCCTAAACACTCGAGTCTCTAGTCCAGGTTTATCGCCTATTCGGGTTCCATCCATGAGGAGATCCGGCCGGAGTTTCCCTCACAACCCCAAACGATGTGAACAGGGTTCCCGAGACACCAAACGGGCGCCCGGTACACCGTGCCACGTGCCTACCGCATCACATCCCACCCCTACGGTCAGCGCTGCCCACGGCCTCCAGCATACTACAAACACGAGAAACTACTTGCAACTCCTGGACAGAGGACAAGGGTGATTAAGAAGCCGAGAGGGTCCATTGGTTTCGGGCCCAATGCATGGTAGTAGCTGAATCATGGATCACAAACACAGAACTCAGTTCCTGAGGACGGCTGCAATGAGACAACCCACCATGTACTCCTACATGGCCTCTCACCGCTACCTTTACCAAATCGTGTTCACACGCTTAGCTCACACACCGTAGGACATGTTCACACACCTCTGATTCATCCCGGATGAATCACACCTGACTCGACTCTAAGCAGTAGCAGGCATGACAAACAAGCATGAATGAGTAGGCACAACAGGGCTCAACAACTCCTACTCATGCTAGTGGGTTTCATCTATTTACTGTGGCAATGACAGGTCATGCAAAGGATAAAGGCGTTCAACTACCGCAGCAGGTAACAGATGAATCGTTGTTGTCCTAATGCAGTAAAAGAGAGCAAGAGCGAGAGAGTGGGATTGTATCGGAATGAACAAGGGGGTTTTGCTTGCCTGGCACTTCTGAAGATAACATTAAGTCTTCATCAGTGTCAACGATCACAACGTCGGAACATCCTCTACCGGGAGGGAACAGATACCGACAACAAAGAAGAAATACAATCAATGCAATGCACAATATGATGCATGCTCATGACATGGCAATATGAATGTGTTTTGAGCTAATGCAACTAGCAACAGATTAAATGAAGTTGGTTTGAATATAAGATTCAAATTCAAACTCCATATGTGATTATTCAGATGCCATTTATATGATTTGTGCTAAACAGCAGCTATAAGTTGTTCTAACATGCATGAAAATGGTACAGATGGATTCCTTGAATTTTTCTGATAATTTTTCATATATAAATTATTTAATTTGGAGTTACGGTTGAATTTCTATGAATTTTAGAAGTTTATACCATTTTCTGGATTTTCTGATTTATTTTAAATCCAGAAAATCATTTAATGCGTCAGCACGACATCACCTTGACGTCATCAGGTCAACAGGGCAGGTTCAGGTCAAACCTGACCAGTGGGGTCCACTGGTCAGTGACTGGGGCTGATTAGTGTCGCTGACATGTGGGCCCAGTCAACAGCCACGTCAGCTTAGTCAAAGCTGACGCGTGGGCCCACTGATATTAGTTAAAACTAAACAGAAACTAATCTACGATTAATTAGATGGCGGGGCCCAGCTGTCAGTGTCACAGGGGTTAATTAGCAGGGTCATTAGCCCTAATTAAGCGTGCCACGTCGGCAGTCGCCGGAGTTTCGCCGGCGACGACCCAAAACGCGGCGGAGACGCACCGGGGTGGCTCGGGTTTCGTCTATACTGCACCGTTCGGTGCGCCCTTTGGCTCTACCGAGAGCTGGCGCGATGGCGCGTCAGATGGTCGTGGTCTCCGGGCCTGGGGTGGCCGGAGTCGACGGCGGCGACCTCGCTTGCGGCCGCCGGAACTCGGGTGAGACACGGGCGACCACTAGGGGGCACGAGAGGGTGAGCTGCGGCAGGCAACGGGCTCGTGGAGACGTTCTGAGCACGATGGTGCACTCGGGTGGGAGCTCCAGTGGCTCTGGCCACGACGGCGACGAGGCACGGCGGCGGCGAGCTTCGGCCGTGGTGGAAGATGGAGCTAGGGGACGAAATCAAGTGCGCGGAGTGAGGGGAAGAGAAGAGGAGCTCACGGGGAGTCGGACGAGACGCTAAGTGGGCTCGGGGACGTCCTGTCGGCGGCGAATCGAACGGCGGCGATTGCCGGCCGTGGCGATGAAGATGGCGGTGATGGCGTGGCTACAGGGCACCCGGCGTCGCATGCGTCGTGGTGGAGCTTCATGGGTTCGGGACGGAGCTCCTGAGCTCATCGGAAGGGCGAGGGGTGGCCGGTGGCTATGGATGCGACGGCGGCGCCCTCCGGTGGCTCTCGGTGGTGCTCCAACTCGAGAGAGGGAGAGAGCCAGAGCGAGCAGAGAGAGGAATAGCGGTCGGGGACGACTCCGTGGCGTCGCTAGAGGGCTCGGGGAGGAAGCAGGAGGTGGCCAGGGGAAGCAGGAGGTGGCGCGCGCGGCGGCGTCGCGGTGTCTGTCCTCCTGGCAGGGAGGAAGACGACAGGGGGGGGTGGAGATGGGCTGGGCTGGCCAGGTGGGCCTGGTGGGCTGCAGAGGTAAGTCCAGGTAAGGTTTCTCTCCTCTGTCTTTTGTTTCTATTTCAGTTCTGTTTTTCTTTATTTAATTCTTTTGCCACTGTTTTGAAATAAAATAATAATTCAAACAATGCCAAAGCTCCTCTGAATATTTTTATTTTGCTAGATGGACTTTTCCAAAAGCTTATAAAATATTCCAGGGGTATTTGAAATTATATTCTAATTATATGAATATAATTCAAATTCAAATAGCTAATGAATTAAATTCAAAGTCCCAAAATAAATCCTTAAAAATGTTCAATATTTTGGTTGGGACCAGAACCCTTACCAAAAATTATCAAACATTTAGGAAAAGCATTTTGGAGCAATGAATGAGATTTCTAGGGTTTTTGCCCCTCTTTTATTTAAGTTTTTGAGGCTTCCAAAATTCCTCAGCTCAAGTTTCAAAAATATAGACATGATGCACACATGAAGCTAGCCTAGAGCACTACCAGCAGCTAGGGATGTGACAACTCACCCCCACTAAATAAGAATCTCGTCTCGAGATTCAAGCGTAGGGTAAGGTGAAGGGGGAACGCAAACTAGTATAATCTTCACGATCCAGGGTGCACTTCATAGGAACGTTGATTCGATCACCATCATTGTCTTGAAGTCTTGCTCTGAGAAATCCTGTCAACATGACATGGAGGGAAGAAGGAGACTCTAGAAGGGTCGATCTCCTCGAAGATCGAACAACTCAGGATTAACTCACGGAATGAGACATAGAACCATCTCTCGGGTTGAGACACGAGATACACATCAATAGGGGTGGAAAGAAACGGATGACGAAGGTTCACTAGGTAGACAACAATTTCATACCTAAAAAGGTGGTAAACGATTGTCAACGTAGCGAGGAGTTGAGTTGCCATGATACCACGACGAAACATCCTGGAGGAGGGTGATTCGTAGATTATTTCCTTAAGTGGCAAAAAGAATTACCTTTGATTCAGAGATCATTGAAACTCTTCATACCAGCCTAAGGCAATTCACAACGATCGTTTGGAGGGGGTCGGTAGAATGGCATACTCGGACTTGGATGATGTGGATTACCTTGTTGAAGACAACGTAATGGATGAATTTGCTTATCACCGGAAATGGAAGAGACCCATGGTAGAATGGCACATTGGCGGTGCAAGCTGGGAACAAAATGCAAATGCTGGGAATGATTCTGGTAACTGGGAAAGAACCCAACAATAGAGAGTGAGTTCACTGTTTGAAAAGGTCAAAGCATTGTCGAGGAAACTGAGAGAAATCCCAGTTAGTGCCGATGATATCACGTAGCGCTTGTGCGTGCTCTCAAGAACTTGAGCATTTCCACAATCATCAAGGTTTTACCAACATCCGTGTCAAGGGTCCGGTAACACAACTTACTACCATGATGAATGGTGATGGAGGATGCAGATGCAAAGGAAGATAACACCTTCTCAAATTTCACCCTTGGCGGGGCCAAGGAAATAAAATCTGGATGATCGACCGAGAGACATTTAGCACTCCGCTTCTAATGTTCTCCTTGATGTGCTAGCGTAATCCACCCATAGATATGGTTTGATATCTAGAACATCAAGTAAAAGGTCGGACTTCGGAACACAGAAATCCATAGGGGCAACTAGGGAGTAAACCCTACGAAATCCCTATGGGGAGGTGGCCAACTTCATCAATCAAGATATTATAATAACAGGTCTTCCGGCTGGGTGTGTTGGCCACGACATCCACTTTACCGGTTATCGCGCGACCAATATTATAATTCTTGGGAAAAATTCCAACCATCATATCTGCCTGAGATTCAGATCTGGTTGGTGTCAGGATATTCCAGACTCATCGAGTCTAGGAAGAAAAATGAAAGTTTGCAACACAAATCGACGAGATGATGTTGCGGGATTCTCGGGAGATGAACTACGATAGTAAGCTCCAAAACATGAGCTGGTTCTGCTACAAACATGTGAACACGTTGTCCAAGACAAGCATGCCCACATGGTAGTCTTACAATAAAACACTACCGAGCTCTGGTTGGGAACCATCAGCGAGGATATCGAAGTTCTTTCATAAGTCCGGATTAGCTCTTATGAAGATACTCCTTCTCCTTGAACAAATCAATCAGTGGCTTGGTGTGCTAGGGATACATATAGATTGAAGGTTGCAAGTCTTCAAACCACAACATTCTTCGCACGTGTGCATGACTGATTTGGAATGATTCCAAAGAAAGCAACATTGACTTTCTCGAATCCACGGCGGCAACTTGCATCAGATGCACATGAACTGAAGGAAGTCACTTCTTACATCCGAACATATGCTTCATGAACTAGCATGAACAAATGCTTTCAAAAGTTTCCAACACTAGCTTAATGTTCAACAAAATCATGGAGGAGATAAGGATGTTGTCAATGGGCTCAACAACAATTCATCCGGGTTTCCTTTTAAAAGGAATTCCATAGTTAAGTGAACACGGTGATAGCATTGGTCAGACCAAAGATGTAATGGTGTATGCTTGAGGGATCAACCACGAATAAGACAACATTACGAGCATCATTGGTACTGATTTGACTTGACGATGGCCCACACTCAAATCAAAGGATTGATAAGACAATAGGTCCAACAACTGATCACAGGGACCAATCGATGAAGATATCATCTTTCTTCAACACACACTACACAAGAATATCCCTTTGGAACGAACTAAGTCAGGCAAGATTTTATCTTCCAACTCTCCAAGTTGTTGTCTAGCTTAACCAACTAGCTCAGGGATATCTAACACCGATCTTGGAGAGAGGGTGGTTCACAAGAAACCAACTTGATCACGAACTCAACATAGCGGTCAGGTGACAACCTGGTAATACTTCTGAGAAGATATTCAGAAAATCACGAACCACCGGTATGTTACTAAGCTCGAGAACAATCTTGCTTTTCAGGGCAAGACGATATGATCAATAGAGCAAGGATTTGAAATAATCCTAACTCATTGATCGAGGAGTGAACCAGGAGAATGGACTAGGTAGCACAATCAATCTTAGAATGATGATTCAATAACCAACACACTAAGAATGAAATTATTGTCCTTTAACTACCCAGCAACGAGGTTGCTAGGCGTATTGATTTCACACATCACAATTCATTTGTCGGTATTCCGGTTGCATCAACACGAGGGCCGAGGAATGACTAATGATGGTGAGAAGTATCACTACGTCAAAATTCATGAGAGTTGGTGCAGTTCTCATGACAATTCTGACATAAAGGGGTAATACTCCAAGGTAGAATAGAACCAAAAGCTGGATTGGCATTTGATCTGCGGCATACAACTTCTTTGACTCAATCCTGGATATGGAAGAGGTACTGGAGTTTGTTTCTCCTAGTCATTCCAAACTAGAACGGCTTGACGGACCACAAGAATAACGAGCATCGGTGAACACGAATGCACGACATCAACTTGACTATCAACTGCTGGACAAGAGTCAAATACAACTACAGAGGGACAACTCAAAAGAACATATGATTTCCTGAGTTGTGGATGCATGGTTTAGCATGTCGAACGAAGTTCAACATATTTCTTCCGGATAACCCATGTAGAAAGGTAGAACTGGCAGAGCCACAATATATAATGGAGAACTCATCAAGAGCACTCTGGTTGTGATCATTCAGTTCAACGAGGAACTTCTGCCATAAGTAGTTCATGGTATTTGGAAGAAGGAGATACCATGGACTTCAAGGACTATCGCAAAGGTTACTAATATCCTAAAGGCACTAGCAATTACTATCAACATGAAGTAGGTAGAGTGAATCTCGGGTTCAAGAACCCAGGAACAGAATACCTATTACTAGGTAGCATCACGGGATGCTTTCGACAATGATGGCCAGAATCATCACACTGGGAACACAAATCTTGGCTAAATTACTAGATGATCCCCTAAGACACCTAGGGTCATAATAATATCTCCAACATATATGTCAAGGTAACAGAGTACCTCAACTCACTGATTAGTGTGGTTAATCTGGCCCATGGGAACATTGAAACGGGAAGAAAGGATTTGCAAATGCATCAGACTACTTAGAAACCTGGGATGACTCGGACAGCATAACGGCTGTAAATGCTCAGAAAAGATTTGAGACATTCACAAAAATGGTGGCATAACCACCCAGAAGCACAATATCAAGGTTTCGAGATCAATAATTAACATACAGAAGTAGTAGGAACTGAAACGAGGCTTAAGTCCAACAATCTATAAGTCTACGGATTAGTAACACGTGATCCTGATAGAAAGAAGAGATAGCCTAGTTCTTAATCCCCGCAGGAAAGATAAGATGACTCAGATCAGAAGGCATAAGGTATAAGGAGTAAAAAGAGCCTTACGTTCCATCCCACAATCAATTCCCTTATATAACTAAAGAATTTTTAGACTCAACTTCGACCAGTTTGGCTTGGTAATCCTACAGGCAGTCAAGCTCTGATACCAACGCTGTCAGGACCCCGACTCAATGCCACATCGATCTAGCATGTAACACCTCATATCACTTTGCGGCCTCACGCACGGTATTCCCACGGGTGTCGCCTTACCTTAGCCCGGGACCGTTTGCGCCTTTTGGCACACGTATATGACAGTGTCGCTAGCATCCATATGATAAGGAGCCCGGGCTGACATGGCTAGTCGTAAACCCAAAGTGGCACAGACTTACAGGGACAGGCATCCATGACCCAGCATCGAACGTGTCGGTCATCAGCGAGTGAATCCAGGCTGTAGCACTGGGCTAGCAGGACTCCGGTGAACCGGGCTGTAGCAGGCTAACAGGACTCCGGTATTCATCGCGTGACATTTCCCCGAAGGGACAGACACAGGAACGAAGAAGGACACATGCCGGCCAGCCTAAGTGTTCCGGAGCGGTAGCGAGCTACCATGGCTCGGTGGAAACACTAGGAGACATTTCCCGGTAAGAGAGGCTACTAAAGATAAACAACTAGATGGTCAGATCCCACACATACCAAGCATTTCAATAACATACACACAATATGCTCGATATGTGCAAATACAACATGGCATCACAACATGACTCTAGACTCAAGTAATTTATCAATAGGCTCCGAGGAGCGAGATATTACAAACATGGGTCTCATGACCCAACATTCAGAGCATACAAAACAAAGCACAAGCGGAAGCTATCATGTCTGAGTACAGACATCTATAAATGAAAAATGCTGAGAAGCCTGACTATCTACCAAATCCTGCCGAGGCACAAGATCGTAGCTGAGGTAACAAGCTAAACGTCGAAGACCACGCGGAAATACTAGTGAGACTGAAGTCTCTCTGCAAAAACATAAAATAGGCAAACGTGAGTACAAATGTACCCAGCAAGACTTACATCAGAACTATCTACATATGCATCATTATCAACAAAGGGATGGTGGGGTTTAACTGCAGCAAGCCAGCTTTGACTCGGTGGCTATCCTGAACTACGACTGCAAGTAACTCTTTTGAGGTGGCGCACACGAGTCCACATATTCACCATATCAATACACCACTATGGATCCGCTCCCGTCTCCCTACGAGAACGCCATCCATAGCACTCACGCTTATCTTGCGTATTTTAGAGTATCCACTTTCACTTGTCTATGAACTGATATAAGCAACCCAGAAGTCCTTTTCCGCGGACACGGCTATTCGAATAGATCATATTAACCCTGCAGGGTTGTACTTCTTCACACACGCTCTCACCACTTACCGCCGTTTACACGACATGTACTCCGCAACCTTCAAGCGGAAGCCCAACGTGGGTGTCGGCCACGGCCTGCCTAAACACTCGAGTCTCTAGTCCAGGTTTATCGCCTATTCGGGTTCCATCCATGAGGAGATCCGGCCGGAGTTTCGCTCACAGCCCCAAACGATGTGAACAGGGTTCCCGAGACACCAAATGGGCGCCCGGTACACCGTGCCACGTGCCTACCGCATCACAGCCCACCCCTACGGTCAGTGCTGCCCACGGCCTCCAGCATACTACAAACACCAGAAACTACTTGCAACTCCTGGACACAGGACAAGGGTGATTAAGAAGCCGAGAGGGTCCATTGGTTTCGGGCCCAATGCATGGTAGTAGCTGAATCATGGATCACAAACACAGAACTCAGTTCCTGAGGACGGCTGCAATGAGACAACCCACCATGTACTCCTACATGGCCTCTCACCGCTACCTTTACCAAATCGTGTTCACACGCTTAGCTCACACACCGTAGGACATGTTCACACACCTCTGATTCATCCCGGATGAATCAGACCTGACTCGACTCTAAGCAGTAGCAGGCATGACAAACAAGCATGAATGAGTAGGCACAACAGGGCTCAACAACTCCTACTCATGCTAGTGGGTTTCATCTATTTACTGTGGCAATGACAGGTCATGCAAAGGATAAAGGGGTTCAACTACCGCAGCAGGTAACAGATGAATCGTTGTTGTCCTAATGCAGTAAAAGAGAGCAAGAGCGAGAGAGTGGGATTGTATCGGAATGAACAAGGGGGTTTTTCTTGCCTGGCACTTCTGAAGATAACATTGAGTCTTCATCAGTGTCAACGATCACAACGTCGGAACATCCTCTACCGGGAGGGAACAGATACCGACAACAAAGAAGAAATACAATCAATGCAATGCACAATATGATGCATGCTCATGACATGGCAATATGAATGTGTTTTGAGCTAATGCAACTAGCAACAGATTAAATGAAGTTGGTTTGAATATAAGATTCAAATTCAAACTCCATATGTGATTATTCAGATGCCATTTATATGATTTGTGCTAAACAGCAGCTATAAGTTGTTCTAACATGCATGAAAATGGTACAGATGGATTCCTTGAATTTTTCTGATATTTTTTCATATATAAATTATTTAATTTGGAGTTACGGTTGAATTTCTATGAATTTTAGAAGTTTAGGGCATTTTCTGGATTTTCTGATTTATTTTAAATCCAGAAAATCATTTAATGCGTCAGCACGACATCACCTTGACGTCATCAGGTCAACAGGGCAGGTTCAGGTCAAACGTGACCAGTGGGGTCCACTGGTCAGTGACTGGGGCTGATTAGTGTCGCTGACATGTGGGCCCAGTCAACAGCCACGTCAGCTTAGTCAAAGCTGACGCGTGGGCCCACTGATATTAGTTAAAACTAAACAGAAACTAATCTACGATTAATTAGATGGCGGGGCCCAGCTGTCAGTGTCACAGGGGTTAATTAGCAGGGTCATTAGCCCTAATTAAGCGTGCCACGTCGGCAGTCGCCGGAGTTTCGCCGGCGACGACCCAAAACGCGGCGGAGACGCACCGGGGTGGCTCGGGTTTCGTCTATACTGCACCGTTCGGTGCGCCCTTTGGCTCTACCGAGAGCTGGCGCGATGGCGCATTGGATGGTCGTGGTCTCCGGGCCTGGGGTGGCCGGAGTCGACGGCGGCGAGCTCGCTTGCGGCCGCCGGAACTCGGGTGAGACACGGGCGACCACTAGGGGGCACGAGAGGGCGAGCTGCGGCAGGCAACGGGCTTGTGGAGACGTTCTGAGCACGATGGTGCACTCGGGTGGGAGCTCCAGTGGCTCTGGCCACGACGGCGACGAGGCACGGCGGCGGCGAGCTTCGGCCGTGGTGGAAGATGGAGCTAGGGGACGAAATCAAGTGCGCGGAGTGAGGGGAAGAGAAGAGGAGCTCACGGGGAGTCGGACGAGACGCTAAGTGGGCTCGGGGACGTCCTGTCGGCGGCGAATCGAAAGGCGGCGATTGCCGGCCGTGGCGATGAAGATGGCGGTGATGGCGTGGCTACAGGGCACCCGGCGTCGCATGCGTCGTGGTGGAGCTTCATGGGTTCGGGACGGAGCTCCTGAGCTCATCGGAAGGGCGAGGGGTGGCCGGTGGCTATGGATGCGACGGCGGCGCCCTCCGGTGGCTCTCGGTGGTGCTCCAAATCGAGAGAGGGAGAGAGCCAGAGCGAGCAGAGAGAGGAATAGCGGTCGGGGACGACTCCGTGGCGTCGCTAGAGTGCTCGGGGAGGAAGCAGGAGGTGGCCAGGGGAAGCAGGAGGTGGCGCGCGCAGCGGCGTCGCGGTGTCTGTCCTCCTGGCAGGGAGGAAGACGACAGGGGGGGGTGGAGATGGGCTGGGCTGGCCAGGTGGGCCTGGTGGGCTGCAGAGGTAAGTCCAGGTAAGGTTTCTCTCCTCTGTCTTTTGTTTCTATTTCAGTTCTGTTTTTCTTTATTTAATTCTTTTGCCACTGTTTTGAAATAAAATAATAATTCAAACAATGCCAAAGCTCCTCTGAATATTTTTATTTTGCTAGATGGACTTTTCCAAAAGCTTATAAAATATTCCAGGGGTATTTGAAATTATATTCTAATTATATGAATATAATTCAAATTCAAATAGCTAATGAATTAAATTCAAAGTCCCAAAATAAATCCTTAAAAATGTTCAATATTTTGGTTGGGACCAGAACCCTTACCAAAAATTATCAAACATTTAGGAAAAGCATTTTGGAGCAATGAATGAGATTTCTAGGGTTTTTGCCCCTCTTTTATTTAAGTTTTTGAGGCTTCCAAAATTCCTCAGCTCAAGTTTCGAAAATATAGACATGATGCACACATGAAGCTAGCCTAGAGCACTACCAGCAGCTAGGGATGTGACAATGATCATGGAGCCCCAAGATGGAGATCAAAGGAGCTATGTGATATTGGCCATATCATGTCACTATTATTATTTGATTGCATGTGATGTTTATCATGTTTTTGCATCTTGTTTGCTTAGTACGACGGTAGTAAATAAGATGATCCCTCATAATAATTTCAAGAAAGTGTTCCCCCTAACTGTGCACCGTTGCGACAGTTTGTTGTTTCAATGCACCACGTGATGATCGGGTGTTTGATTCTTACGTTCACATACAACGGGTGTAAGACAGATTTACACATGCAAAACACTTAGGTTGACTTGACGAGCCTAGCATGTGTATAGACATGGCCTCGGAACACAGAAGACCGAAAGGTCGAGCATGAGTCGTATAGAAGATACGATCAACATGAAGATGTTCACCGACGTTGACTAGTCCGTCTCACGTGATGATCGGACACGGCCTAGTTGACTCGGATCATGTTATACTTAGATGACAGGAGGGATGTCTATCTAAGTGGGAGTTCATTGAATAATTTGATTAGATGAACTTTATTATCATGAACTTAGTCTAAAAATCTTTGCAATATGTCTTGTAGATCAAATGGCCAACATAGTCCTCAACTTCAACGCGTTCCTAGAGAAAACCAGGCTGAAAGACGATGGCAGCAACTATACGGACTGGGTCCAGAACCTGAGGATCATCCTCATAGCTGCCAAGAAAGATTATGTCCTACAAGCACCGCTAGGTGAACCGCCTGCCCCACAGAACCAAGACGTTATGAACGCTTGGCAGACACGTGCTGATGACTACTCCCTCGTTCAGTGCGGCATGCTTTACATCTTAGAGCCGGGGCTCCAAAAGCGTTTTGAGAGACATGGAGCATATGAGATGTTCGAAGAGCTGAAAATGGTTTTTCAAGCTCATGCCCGGGTCGAGAGATATGAAGTCTCCAACAAATTCTTTAGTTGTAAGATGGAGGAAAATAGTTCTGTCAGTGAACACATACTCACTATGTCTGGGTTACATAACCGCTTGACTCAGCTGGGAGTTAATCTCCCGGATGATGCGGTCATTGACAGAATCCTCCAGTCGCTTACACCGAGCTACAAGAGCTTTGTGATGAACTTCAATATGCAGGGGATGGAAAAGACCATTCCTGAAGTATTTGCTATGCTGAAATCAGCAGAGGTAGAAGTCAAGAAGGAACATCAAGTATTGATGGTGAATAAAACCACTAAGTTCAAAAAGGCCAAGGGTAAAAAGAACTTCAAGAAGGACGGCAAAGGAGTTGCCGCACCCGGCAAGCAAGCTGCTGGGAAGAAGCCAAAGAATGGACCCAAGCCCGAGACTGAGTGCTTTTATTGCAAGGGAAGTGGTCACTGGAAGCGGAACTGCCCCAAATACTTAGCGGACAAGAAGGCCGGCAAAACAAAAGGTATATATGATATACATGTAATTGATGTGTACCTTACTAGTACCCGTAGTAGCTCCTGGGTATTTGATACCGGTGCAGTTGCTCACATTTGTAACTCAAAGCAGGGGCTGCGGAATAAGTGGAGACTGGCAAAGGATGAGGTGACGATGCGCGTTGGGAATGGTTCCAAGGTCAATGTGATCGCCATCGGCACGCTACCTCTATATTTACCTTTTGGATTAGTTTTAAACCTTAATAATTGTTATTTAGTGCCAGCTTTGAGCATGAACATTGTATCGGGATCTCGTTTAATTCGAGATGGCTACTCATTTAAATCCGAGAATAATGGTTGTTCCATTTATATGAGAGATATGTTTTATGGTCATGCTCCTATGGTGAATGGTTTATTCTTAATGAATCTCGAGCGTAATGCTACACATATTCATAGTGTGAGTACCAAAATATGTAAGGTTGATAATGATAGTCCCACATACTTGTGGCACTGCCGCCTTGGTCACATAGGTGTCAAACGCATGAAGAAGCTCCATGCAGATGGACTTTTAGAGTCTCTTGATTACAAATCATTTGGCACGTGCGAACCATGCCTCATGGGTAAGATGACCAAGACTCCGTTCTCAGGAACAATGGAGTGAGCAACCAACTTATTGGAAATCATACATACTGATGTGTGCGGTCCAATGAGTGTTGAGGCTCGCGGTGGCTATCGTTATGTTCTCACCCTCACTGATGATTTGAGTAGATATGGGTACATCTACTTAATGAAACACAAGTCTAAAACCTTTGAAAAGTTCAAGGAATTTCAGTGTGAGGTTGAGAATCAACATGACAGGAAAATCAAGTTTCTACGATCAGATCGTGGAGGAGAATACTTGAGTCACGAATTTGGCACACACTTAAGAAAATGTGGAATAGTTTCACAACTCACGCCGCCTGGAACACCTCAGCGTAATGGTGTGTCCGAACGTCATAATCGCACTCTATTAGATATGGTACGATCTATGATGTCTCTTACCGATTTACCGCTATCTTTTTGGGGCTATGCTTTAGAGACTGCCGCATTCACTTTAAATAGGGCTCCGTCGAAATCCGTTGAGACGACACCGTTTGAATTATGGTTTGGTAAGAAACCTAAGTTGTCGTTTCTAAAAGTTTGGGGATGCGATGCTTATGTCAAGAAACTTCAACCTGAAAAGCTCGAACCCAAGTCGGAAAAATGCGTCTTCATAGGATACCCTAAAGAAACTGTTGGGTATACCTTCTACCTCAGATCCGAAGGCAAGATTTTTGTTGCCAAGAATGGATTGTTTCTAGAGAAAGAGTTTCTCTCGAAAGAAGTAAGTGGGAGGAAAGTAGAACTTGATGAAGTGTTACCTCTTGAACCGGAAAATGGCACAACTCAAGAAAATATTCCTGAGGTGCCTGCACCAACTAGAGAGGAAGTTATTGATGATGATCAAGACACTTCTGATCAAGCTCCTACTGAAATTCAAAGGTCCACAAGGACATGTTCCGCACCAGAGTGGTACGGCAACCCTGTCTTGGAAATCATGTTGTTAGACAACGATGAACCTTCGAACTATGAAGAAGCGATGGCGGGACCGGATTCCAACAAATGGCTAGAAGCCATGAAATCCGAGATAGGATCCATGTATGAAAACGAACTATGGACTTTGACTGACTTGCCCGTTGAACGGCGAGCCATAGAAAATAAATGGATCTTTAAGAAGAAGACAGACGCGGATGGTAATGTGACCATCTATAAAGCTCGTCTTGTCGCTATGGGTTATCGACAAGTTCAAGGGGTTGACTACGATGAGACTTTCTCACAGGTAGTGAAGCTGAAGTCTGTCTGAATCATGTTAGCAATTGCCACATTCTACGATTATGAAATATGGCAAATGGATGTCAAAACGGCATTCCTTAATGGTTTCCTTAAGGAAGAATTGTATATGATGCAGCCAGAAGGTTTTGTCGATCCTATGTATGCTGACAAGGTGTGCAAGCTCCAACGCTCGATTTATGGGCTGGTGCAAGCATCTCGGAGTTGGAACATTCGCTTTGATGAGATGATCAAAGCGTTTGGGTTTACGCAGACTTATGGAGAAGCCTGCGTTTACAAGAAAGTGAGTGGGAGCTCTGTAGCATTTCTCATACTATATGTAGATGAAATACTTTTGATGGGAAATGCTATAGAACTCTTGGACAACATCAAGGCCTACTTGAATAAGAGTTTTTCAATGAAGGACCTTGGAGAAGCTGCTTATATATTAGGCATCAAGATCTACAGAGATAGATCAAGACGCCTCATAGGTCTTTCACAAATCACATACCTTGATAAGATATTGAAGAAGTTCAATATGGATCAGTCTAAGAAGGGGTTCTTGCCTGTGTTGCAAGGTGTGAAATTGAGCTCAGCTCAATGTCCTACCACGGCAGAAGATATAGAAGAGATGAGTGTCATCCCCTATGCCTCAGCCATAGGTTCTATTATGTATGCCATGCTGTGTACCAGACCTGATGTAAACCTTGCCGTAAGTTTGGTAGGAAGGTACCAAAGTAATCCCGGCAAGGAACACTAGACAGCGGTCAAGAATATCCTGAAGTACCTGAAAAGGACAAAGGACATGTTTCTCGTTTATGGAGGTGACGAAGAGCTCATCGTAAAGGGTTACGTCGATGCTAGCTTCGACACAGATCTGGATGACTCTAAGTCACAAACCGGATACGTGTATATGTTGAATGGTGCAGCAGTGAGCTGGTGCAGCTGCAAGCAGAGCGTCGTGGCGGGATCTACATGTGAAGCGGAGTACATGGCAGCCTTGGAGGCAGCACATGAAGCAATATGGGTGAAGGAGTTCATCACCGACCTAGGAGTCATACCCAATTCGTCGGGGCCAATCAAACTCTTTTGTGATAACACTGGAGCTATTGCACTTGCCAAGGAGCCCAGGTTTCACAAGAAGACAAGGCACATCAAGCGTCGCTTCAACTCTATTCGTGAAAATGTTCAAGATGGAGACATAGGTATTTGTAAAGTGCACACGGACCTGAATGTAGCAGATCCGTTGACTAAACCTCTCCCTAGAGCAAAACATGATCAACACCAGAATTCCATGGGTGTTCGATTCATCACAATGTAACTAGATTATTGACTCTAGTGCAAGTGGGAGACTATTGGAAATATGCCCTAGAGGCAATAATAAAAGCATTATTATTATATTTCCTTTTTCATGATAATTGTCTTTATTCATGCTATAATTGTGTTATCCGGAAATCGTAATACATGTGTGAATAATAGACACCAACATGTCCCTAGTAAGCGTCTAGTTGACTAGCTTGTTGATCAATAGATAGTCATGGTTTCCTGACTATGGACATTGGATGTCATTGATAACGGGATCACATCATTAGGAGAATTATGTGATGGACAAGACCCAATCCTAAACATAGCACAAGATCGTATAGTTCGTTTGCTAGAGTTATCCAATGTCAAGTATCTATTCCTTAGACCATGAGATCGTGTAACTCCCGGATACCGTAGGAGTGCTTTGGGTGTACCAAACGTCACAACGTAACTGGGTGACTATAAAGGTATACTACGGGTATCTCCGAAAGTGTCTGTTGGGTTGACACGGATCGAGACTGGGATTTGTCACTCCGTATGACGGAGAGGTATCACTGGGCCCACTCGGTAATGCATCATCATAATGAACTCAAAGTGACCAAGTGTCTGGTCACAGGATCATGCACTACGGTACGAGTAAAGTGACTTGCCGGTAACGAGATTGAACGAGGTATTGGGATACCGACGATCGAATCTCGGGCAAGTAACATATCGATTGACAAAGGGAATTGTATACGGGGTTGCTTGAATCCTCGACATCGTGGTTCATCCAATGAGATCATCATGGAGTATGTGGGAGCCAACATGGGTATCCAGATCCCGCTGTTGGTTATTGACCGGAGAGTCGTCTCGGTCATGTCTACATATCTCCCGAACCCGTAGGGTCTACACACTTAAGGTTCGGTGACACTAGGGTTGTAGTGATATGTATATGCAGTAACCCCAATATTGTTCGGAGTCCCGGATGAGATCCCGGATGTCACGAGGTGTTCCGGAATGGTCCAGAGGTAAAGATTTATATATGGGAAGTCCTATTTCGGCCATCGGGACAAGTTTCAGGGTTATCGGTATTGTACCAGGACCACCGGAAGGGTCCCGGGGGCCCACCGGGTGGGGCCACCTGTCCCGGGGGGGCACATGGGCTGTAGGGGCTGCGCCCTGGCCTACATGGGCCAAGGGCACCAGCCCCAAGAGGCCCATGCGCCTAGGGTTTCCAAAGGGGAAGAGTCCCACTAGTGGAAGGCACCTCCTAGGTGCCTTGGGGGGGGGGAGGGAAACCTCCCCTTGGCCGCACCCCCCTAGGAGATTGGATCTCCTAGGGCCGGCGCCCCCCCCCTTGGCCCTCCTATATATAGTGGGGGAAGGAGGGCTTTCATCCACGCCTTTGGTTGCCTCCTTCTCCCTCTCCAACACCTCCTCCTCCTCCATAGTGCTTGGCGAAGCCCTGACGGAGTACTGCAGCTCCACCATCACCACGCCGTCGTGCTGCTGCTGGTGCCATCTTCCTCAACCTCTTCTTCCCTCTTGCTGGATCAAGAAGAAGGAGACGTTACGCTGACCGTACGTGTGTTGAACGCGGAGGTGCCGTCCGTTCGGTGCTAGGATCTCCGGTGATTTGGATCACGTTGTGTTCGACTACCTCATCCCCGTTCTTTGAACGCTTCCGCTCGCGATCTACAAAGGTATGTAGATGCATCCGATCACTCGTTGCTAGATGAACTCATAGATGGATCTTGGTGAAACCGTAGGAAAATTTTTGTTTTCTGCAACGTTTCCCAACACTCCCCTTATGCCCTAGCCGAATTAACGGGAACGTAGGGCATAAATACAAGAGCCAGGCAACCCAGCTTGGCCAAAACTTAAGTCATATCGATGCATATAATGGCAAAAAAAGATACATGCGGAAGCGTAACAAATGTGCGGGGCACGAGGCCCAGATAAATAATTAAGCTTCTATGAAAGAAGCCCCATGTATGATGAGCGCGGCTAGCGCATCTATAATGTGCAAGCGAGGCACAGGTTGGCCTTTGAAGGCCTAGAGAAGGAATAAAAGAAAGAGAGAAAGAAAAACAAGGCAGATAATGTATATACAAAAAATGCACAGAGGAAGGAGATGAACATAGAGTCCGGTGCTAGGCGTAGAATCTTCGGAGTCTGGCCGCGTTCCATGGGTTCGGTTCGAGTCGATTATTCGATGCATCCCACAGACGGTACGCTCCACCGGTCAGAACTTGGTCAATAATGAAGGGACCTTCCCATTTGGGCTCGAGCTTGTTCTTTCTCTTATCTGGCAGGCGTAGAACTAATTCTCCAACATTATAAGTTTTGGCCCGTACTTCTCTGCTTTGGTATCTGCGAGCCTGTTGCTGATAAAATGCGGAACGGGATTTTGCCACATCGCGCTCCTCCTCCAAGGTGTCCAGACTGTCCTACCGATCGAGCTCGGCTTCTCTTTCTTCGTACATGCGCACTCGAGGTGAGTCATGAATTATGTCACAGGGCAAGACTGCCTCTGCATCGTACACCATAAAGAAGGGTGTATATCCGGTACTACGGTTCGGCGTGGTCCGCAGCCCCCAGAGTACAGAGTCGAGCTCCTCTACCCAGTGCGTGTTAGACTCCGTTAAGGACCGCACTAGCCTGGGTTTAATGCCGCTCATTATAAGAGTGTTTGCTCTCTCAACTTGGCCATTGGTTTGTGGGTGATAGACTGAAGCATAATCGAGCCCATTTTGCTGCACCAGAGTTTACCTTCTTGGCCGTGAAGTTCGTGCCGTTGTCAGTGATGATGCTGTGGGGGACGCCATAACGGTGTACGACCCCGGATATGAAGTCTACCACCGGTCCGTATTCGGCTATTTTGACAGGTTTGGCTTCTATCCATTTGGTGAATTTATCTACCATGACCAGTAAGTATTTTTTCTTGTGGGTTCCCCCTTTAAGGGGTCCAACCATGTCAAGCCCCCAGACCGCGAAGGGCCACATACTGGGGATGGTTTGGAGGGCGGTGGGTGGCATGTGGCTTTGATTTGCAAAAATCTGGCAACCGGCGCAGTGTTGGACCAAGTCTTGTGCGTCTGCCCGGGCCGTCGGCCAATAGAATCATGTATGGAAGGCCTTGCTTACAAGAGCCCAGGCTGTGGCGTGGTGACCACCGAGTCTGGCATGAATTTCTGCCAAAAGGTTCCGCCCTTCCGCTTCGGCGATGCACCTTTGAAGGACTATGGTAGTGATTTTTTTATAAAGTTCACCCTCATGGACCCTGTAGGCCTTAGATCGCCGCACTATGCAGCGTGCCTCATTTTGGTCCTCCAGAAGTTCCTGCCTAGTTAGGTAGGCCAGGAATGGTTCTGTCCACGGGGCTATGATGGCCATTATTACGTGGGTTGAAGGTGTTGTTTCGGTGGCAGAGCGTCGGATTATGTCACAGTGTTCGGTATCAAGTGTTGTGGCCGGGTCCGGACTAATGTTGTCGGTGTCCCCCTCCCATACCACGAATGGCTTAAAAAACCTCTCTAAGAAGATATTGGGGGGACCGCATCGCGTTTTGCACCGATGCGGGCGAGGATATCCGCCGCCTGATTGTTTTCCCGAGCCACATGGTGAAATTCGAGCCCCTCGAACTGAGATGACATCTTTAGGACGGCGTTACGATAGGCCGCCATCTTCGGATCCGTGGCATCAAAGTCTCCATTTATTTGGGATACTGTGAGGTTCGAGTCCCCACGCACCTCCAGGCGCTGAATGCCCATGGAAACTACCATCTGAATACCATGTAACAGGGCTTCGTATTCAGCTGCATTGTTGGAGTCTGTATACAGTATCTGCAGTACGAATTGAATTGTATCTCCGGTTGGGTACGTCAGGACGACGCCAGCCCCTAGTCCAGCCAGCATTTTGGAGCCGTCGAAGTGCATAATCCAATTGGAGTATGCGCCATACTCTTTAGGGAGTTCGGCTGTCACACCCTAGCTAGTCATGCATTAGAGTGTTGCATCATGTTTACTCTTTCATCGGAAACTTGAAATGGGGATCTGTGAAACCCTCAGAATCATTTTTGAAAATGATCCAAATAAAAATTTCTCCAAAAGGGTCCAAGAAAATGCTCATGTTGCTCCCTGAAAATATTGGACAGAGATAAAAATCAAACCAATATTTTTAAGAGCTCATAGGTATTTATTTTGGGCATTTGGAATTAATGCATAAATATTTGCATTGGAAATATATTAATTATATATATTAATATATGTCCAAATATTATGCCAATTATAAAGCAGCTCTGGAATAATATATCTAGCTCCTGCAAAAATTGGCATAAGGTAAATAAATGATTTAATATATTATTTAAATCAAAACAAATGTCAGAAATTAGAAAACAGAAAATTAAATAACAGGAGGGGCTTACCTGGGCTCCTCCAATGTGCGGCCCAGCCAGCTGGCTGGCCCAGCCAGCAGGCGGCCCAGCCCGCCTCCCTCCTCTGTCGTCTTCGTCCTCGACAGAGGGAGGGGAGTGTGGCCGGCGCGCGCGTGCGCCACCGCGCCACGCCACCTGCTCGGCTGCCTGCCTGCCCTCCCCTCCTCGCTCGATGCCCCAGACGACGCCACGCCTGCCCCCTGCTCTCTCTCACTCTCCCTCAGTTCCTCCCTCCTCTCCCTCGCTCTCTCTCTCACACGGCCGAACACCACCCTCGCCGCCGTTCGCCACAGCAGCCTTCTCCGGCCACCCCTCGCTTCCCCGACTAGCTCAGGAGCTCCGCCTCGACCCCCTCTTCCTCCCCACCGCTCCACGGGTCTCCGGAAGCCCTGCACCGCCGCCTACATTGCCGTTCCCCTCCTCGGCCACCGGAGGTCATCACCGTCGATTCGCTGCACTCCGGCCGTCCCCGAGCCCGCTAACCATCCCTGCAGCTCCGCGGTGAGCCACCGATTCGATTCCCCCTTGCCCCGTCGTCCCTAGCCTTCTGTAGCTGCCGCCCCCTTGAGCTCCGAAGCTCGACGCCGCCGGCGATGTCGCCGGCGTGGCCACGGTCACCGTAGCGCCCAACCGAGCACACTATCGTGCTCCACACCTCACTAGGAGCACGCAGCACGCACCAACGCCTCCCCAAACACCCTGCAACGCCGATTCCGACCGCACCCGAACTCCGGCCGCCGCTCACGAGCTCGCCGTCGACGGTACAGACCACCCCAGGCACAGCCACCACCACCGTTCGACGCGCGGGAGCAAGGGCTCTCCAACGAGCCCAAGCACGGCCTCGCCCGTGCCCTGTAGCGCGATCCCGCATCGCGCCGCCGTCTCGGGCCTCGCCGGCGTCATGTCGCCGGTGGGTTTGACCCACTTTGACCACGGCAGGACCCCCCCTGAGTCCCTGACAGGTGGGCCCAGCCCTGTAGCTAATTAGGATTAGCGCTAACCACTGTTAGTTAACCCCCTGACACTGACCAGTGGGCCCCAGCGCCACTAATCCCTAATTAGAATTAATTTAAACCTGTTAAACCCCCCCTGTCACTGACGTGTGGCCCCCACACGTCAGGTTTGACCCAGACCTGTTCCGTTGACCTGCTGACATCACACTGACGTCATGCTGGCGCAATAATTATATTTCTGGATTTAAATTAAATCAGGAAATTCCAGAATATTATTTAAACTTCAAAAATTCATAACTTTTATTCTGTAACTCCAAATTGGACAAATTATATATGAAAAATGGTCAGAAAAATCCAATCTATCCATCTGTACTATTTTCATGCATGATCAAACAAGTTAAATTGATGTTTTAAGCAGAACAAGGAAAAGCACTTTAAAAGGCCATGTTTGAGTTTGAAATTTGAATCTTTGATTCAAATTTGTTCAAACCCTTCTGGTTTTAGTTGCATTAGCCCAACACACTCATATTGCCATGTTTCATGCATGCATCATTTTGTTGCACATTGTTTGGTGATGGTTGTGTATCGATGTCCTTTGCGACAGGTTCTGCCTCCGAGGAGTACCGTGATTACCCTAACGAAGAACCGTATCAGTGCATCGAACCATCAGGCAAGCAACCAACCATCTGATCATATCGATACAATCCCATGTTCTCGCTCCTGCTCTCTTTTACTGCATTAAGACAACGCGTTTCAAACTGCTGTGTGCTACAGTAGTTGAACCCATTTCCTCTGCATGACCTGTCATTGCCACAGTAACTAGATGAAACCCACTAGCATGTGTAGGAGTTGATTGAGCCATATGTATGTGTTGTTCCTACCTTGCTATGCCTGCTATGCTTAGAGTTGTGTCAGGTCTGGTTCATCTAGGTGATGGCTAGAGTGAAATGATTATGTCGGAAATGAGAGTGGTGTGGTGAACACGATTTGGTAAAGGTATCGATGAGAGGCCATGTAGGAGTACATGGTGGGTTGTTTCATTGAAGCCGACCTTAAGCACTGAGATCTGTATGTGTGATTTAAGATACAGCTACTACCATGCATTGGGCCCTGAAATATGACCCCGCTCGACTTCTTATTCACCCTAGCTCTCTGTCCAGGAGTTGCAAGTAGTTTCTGGTGTTTGTAGCCTACTGGAGGCCGTGGACAGCGCTGACCGTAGGGGTGGGCTGTGATGCGGTAGGTACGTGGCACGGTGTACCGAATACCCGTTAGGTATCTCGGGAACCCTGTTCACATCGTTCGGGGCCGTATGGGAAACCTCGGCCGGACTCCCTGCGGATGGAACCTGAATAGGCGATAAACCTGGACTAGAGGCTTAAGTGTTTAGGTAGGTCGTGGTCTACACCCACGTCGGCTTTCGCTTGAAGTCCGCCGAGCACATGTCGTGTGCAGACGCTAAGTGGTGGAAACATGTATGAAGAAGTACACCCCTGCAGGGTTATCATAATCTATTCGAATAGCCGCGTCCGCGGTAAAGGACTACTTGGTTGCCTATACAGTTCATAGACAAGTAAATGGAAACTGTTAAAAGCCTCAAGATAAGTGTGAGTGCCGAGGATGGCTCTTCCGTAGGAAGACGGAGGTGAATCCTCGGTAGTGTATTGAAGTGGTGAGTAGTGGACTCGTGTGCGCAAAACCATTTCAAGTTGGATTATCGTAGGATAGCCTAGCCAAGAGTCAAAGCTGGCTTGCTGCAATAACTCCACCAACCCTTCTTGATACTATGCATGTATGTAGGATCTGATGTAAGTCTTGCTGAGTACCTTTGTACTCATGTTGCTATAAT
Source organism: Triticum dicoccoides (assembly GCF_002162155.2). Classification (NCBI taxonomy): domain Eukaryota; kingdom Viridiplantae; phylum Streptophyta; class Magnoliopsida; order Poales; family Poaceae; genus Triticum; species Triticum dicoccoides. The sequence goes on along the minus strand of NC_041384.1, from coordinate 282,657,332 downwards.
CTACATTTTTACAGAAGACGCTGCAACCCTTTCTGATGGGTTCTATGTAGACGTTGACATCAACGAGTAGGCTAAAGACCCAGGTGGTGACCCTGAGCTTGTGAAGGACCACGTAGTATAGCTAGGCTTTCCAAGCCTCTTCTATTTTACTAGTTGTCTGTACTCAGACAAGTTACTTCCGCTGCTGGTTTGTATGACTGTATGACTTGTATGTTGGGTCGTGAGACCCGTACCTTTGTGTATGTTATGTATGGTTCACTGAAGTACTTGTGTCGTAGAGTCATGTTGTGATGCTTCGTTGTATTTGCACATATCGAGCATATTGTGTGTATGATTGAAATGCTTGGTATGTGTGGGATCTGACTATCTAGTTGTTTATCTTTAGTAGCCTCTCTTACCGGGAAATGTCTCCTAGTGTTACCGCTGAGCCATGGTAGCTTGCTACTGCTCTGGAACACTTAGGCTGGCCGGCATGTGTCCTTCTTCGTTCCTGTGTCTGTCCCTTCGGGGAAATGTCACGCTTTGAGTACCGGAGTCCTGTTAGCCCGCTACAGCCCGGTTTACTGGAGTCCTGCTAGCCCAGTGCTACAGCCCGGACCCACTTGCTGATGACCGACACGTTCGAAGCTGGGTCATGGATGCCTGTCCCTGTAAGTCTGTGCCACTTTGGGTTTACGACTAGTCATGTCAGCCCGGGCTCTTTATCATATGGATGCTAGCGACACTTTCATATACGCGAGCCAAAAAGCGCAAACGGTCCCGGGAAAAGGTAAGACGACACCCGTGGGGATACCGTGCGTGAGGCCGCAAAGTGATATGAGGTGTTACCAGCTAGATCGATGTGACATCGAGTCGGGGTCCTGACAGCGTTGGTAGCTTTAGTTGCATTAGCCCAACACACTCATATTGCCATGTTTCATGCATGCATCATATTGTTGCACATTGTTTGGTGATGCCTGTGTATCGTTATCCTTTACGACAGGATCTGTCCCCGAGGAGTACCGTGACTACCCTAACGAAGAACCGTATCCGTGCATCGAACCATCAGGCAAGCAACCAACCATTTGATCATATCGATACAATCCCATGTTCTCGCTCCTGCTCTCTTTTACTGCATTAAGACAACGCGATTCAAACTGCTGTGTGCTACGGTAGTTGAACCCATTTCCTCTGCATGACCTGTCATTGCCACAGTAACTAGATGAAACCCACTAGCATGTGTAGGAGTTGATTGAGCCATATGTTTGTGTTGTTCCTACCTTGCTATGCCTGCTATGCTTAGAGTCGTGTCAGGTCTGGTTCATCTGGGTGATGGGCTAGAGTGAAATGATTATGTCGGTAATGAGAGTGGTGTGGTGAACACGATTTGGTAAAGGTATCGATGAGAGGCCATGTAGGAGTACATGGTGGGTTGTTTCATTGAAGCCGACCTTAAGCACTGAGATCTGTATGTGTGATTTAAGAATCAGCTACTACCATGCATTGGGCCCGAAACCAATGGACCCTCTCGACTTCTTATTCACCCTAGTTCTCCGTCCAGGAGTTGCAAGTAGTTTCTGGTGTTTGTAGCCTACTGGAGGCCGTGGACAGCGCTGACCGTAGGGGTGGGCTGTGATGCGGTAGGTACGTGGCACGGTGTACCGAATACCCGTTAGGTATCTCGGGAACCCTGTTCACATCGTTCGGGACCGTATGGGAAACCTCGGCCGGACTCCCTGCGGATGGAACCTGAATAGGCGATAAACCTGGACTAGAGGCTTAAGTGTTTAGGTAGGTCGTGGTCTACACCCACGTCGGCTTTCGCTTGAAGTCTGCCGAGCACATATCGTGTGCAGACGCTAAGTGGTGGAAACATGTATGAAGAAGTACACCCCTGCAGGGTTATCATGATCTATTCGAATAGCCGCGTCCGCGGTAAAGGACTACTTGGTTGCCTATACAGTTCATAGACAAGTAAATGGAAACTGCTAAAAGCCTCAAGATAAGTGTGAGTGCCGAGGATGGCTCTTCCGTAGGAAGACGGAGGTGGATCCTCGGTAGTGTATTGAAGTGGTGAGTAGTGGACTCGTGTGCGCAAAACCATTTCAAGTTGGAGTATCGTAGGATAGTCTAGCCAAGAGTCAAAGCTGGCTTGCTGCAATAACTCCACCAACCCTTCTCTATAATATGCATATATGTAGGATCTGATGTAAGTCTTGCTGAGTACCTTTGTACTTATGTTGCTATAATCTACATTTTACAGAAGACGCTGCAACCCCTTCTGATGGGTTCTATGTAGACGTTGACATCAACGAGTAGGCTAAAGACCCAGGTGGTGACCCTGAGCTTGTGAAGGACCACGTAGTATAGCTAGGCTTTCCAAGCCTCTTTTATTTTACTAGTTGTCTGTACTCAGACAAGTTACTTCCGCTGCTGGTTTGTATGACTGTATGACTTGTATGTTGGGTCGTGAGACCCGTACCTTTGTGTATGTTATGTATGGCTCCCTGAGCCTTAAATAAAGTACTTGTGTCGTAGAGTCATGTTGTGATGCTTTGTTGTATTTGCACATATCGAGCATATTGTGTGTATGATTGAAATGCTTGGTATGTGTGGGATCTGGCTATCTAGTTGTTTATCTTTAGTAGCCTCTCTTACCGGGAAATGTCTCCTAGTGTTACCGCTGAGCCATGGTAGCTTGCTACTGCTCTGGAACACTTAGGCTGGCCGACATGTGTCCTTCTTCGTTCCGGTGTCTGTCCCTTCGGGGAAATGTCACGCTTTGAGTACCGGAGCCCTGTTAGCCCGCTACAGCCCGGTTTACCGGAGTCCTGCTAGCCCAGTGCTACAGCCCGGACCCACTTGCTGATGACCGACACGTTCGAAGCTGGGTCATGGATGCCTGTCCCTGTAAGTCTGTGCCACTTTGGGTTTACGACTAGTCATGTCAGCCCGGGCTCCTTATCATATGGATGCTAGCGACACTATCATATACGTGAGCCAAAAGGCGCAAACGGTCCCGGGCAAAGGTAAGGCGACACCCGTGGGGATACCGTGCGTGAGGCCGCAAAGTGATATGAGGTGTTACCGGCTAGATCGATGTGACACCGAGTTGGGGTCCTGACAGCGTTGGCATCAGAGCCAGACTGCCTGTAGGTTCTCAAGCCAAACTGGTCGATGTTGAGTCTAGAAATTCTTTAGTTATATGTAGGGGAATTGTTTGTGGGTTGGAACGTAAGGCTCTTTTTATTCCTCTATCTTATGACATTCTGATCTGAGTCAGTCCATTCTTCCACCGGGGGTTAAGGAATTAGGATCTATTCTCTCTATCAGGATCACGTGTTACCAATCAGTAGTACCTTATAAGTTTGATGGATACAAGCCTAGTTCAGTTCTACTACCACATTATGTTGTTAGAATGGATTCAGAACTTTGATATGATGATGTTGAGTGTGTATGTAATCCTTTGTCAAATGTCTCAAAATCCTTCTTGAGCATTTACAGCTGTTATGCTGCCGAAATTTTGCTAGAAATTCTAATGCCCTTGCATTATGATTGTGCTTTCAGATGGCCACTCGCAACCTCAATCAAGTGGTTCGCCTGACTCGATGCCTAGATGTACCCGGCCATACTGCCAAGTTGGTCAGGGTAATGACTGAGGCTGGATACCGCTGGTATCCTGAGTACACGGTCGAAGAGCAATTCCGAGACTTTAATCAAAGCCAGTATCTCTGCACTGTCAGGATATTTCCATCTTATCCTGGATCCACCGAGCCTCTTCACTGCTCCTATGGACTCGGGGTTACTATTGAGATGGCTGTGCAGGACGCCGCCTACTCTATGATGACCATTATGCGAGTCAGATCTGGTCTATTCCGGGACTCTGATTTCCGGTACATGCCAGGATCACTTCCGAGAGCACAAGGGTATCTCCAGGCTATCTATGCTGACCCCACTCAGGAGGATTCACGGACTCGCACCACTGCGGAGATGCTCGAGGATAAGGACCGTGAAAATCGGGCCTTGAGGTTAGAGCTCTTCAATACCCGTGCTGACCACTGGGCCACTTTGACTCGGTTTGCACCGGCGGTGCAAGCTGGATATTCGGATATGCGCGATCTCTATCCTGTGAGATCTGCTCTGCCGGACGTGATGGTTTGGCGTGATGTAGGAGGCATCACCCCACCTCGCGGTCCCTGCAGGCCACCGTCTGTTGGTCCAAGACCTCATCCTAGCCCCTATGGTCCACAAGCTCCGCGAGACCGTCTGTTTCCGGATGATCATGTTGAGCTTCCAGGCTATGGAGGTGACTTCTACGAGGACTACTACGGATCGGTCTGAGTTAGTGGTAGTATCACTAGTTCGCACTAGCTCTGTCGTCTATCGTCCCGCGTGACTCGTGGGATATGACCTAGTTTGTACTCTTTCCGGAGGTGTAGAAAAATAATGTATAGGAGCTTGGGATGCCTCCGATGAGATGTAATCCTTTTCTCACCGTAATAGTACCTTGTTTGGTCTTGTACTAAACCCTGTATGGTGTGTATGACGATGGAATAAAGGAAGCAGTTTCTGTATCTACCATGTCATACGGATGATCATCTTGCATTTCGAGTTATTCCTTGCATTCTGTATCCTATGTCGGAATTTTATCATTCTGACTAAATCATTGTCTTGTTTACCTAGGATGGTCAACACGCGCGCTAACCCTGCTTCTCAAGAGCAGGCCGAAGGCAGTGAAGGCAGGAATGAAAATCTGCCTCATCCTCCTTCCCTAGCCGAGGTTATGATGGAAGCTGAGAGAAACAAGCGGGAGACCAACCGTTTGTTGGAGCGTATTGAACAGAACACAGCACACCATCAGAGGACTAACGTGGTGTCACTCAGTGATTTTATCAAATTACATCCACCCACGTTCCACCACTCCGTCGAGCCTCTCGACGCTGATGACTGGCTTCGCAGTATCTCTCACAAACTGCGTTCCGCGCTGGTAGCGGAGGCTGACAAGGTCACCTTTGCTGCATATCATCTTGAAGGCCCCGCCAGTCTATGGTGGGAAAATTATGGAGCTATGCGCCCAGCGGGCCATGTCACTACTTGGGCTGAATTCAGCGAGGCTTTCCGTGAACATCACATTCCGGAGGGTCTCATGGACCGTAAACGTGAAGAATTTTGCAGTTTCACCCAAGGCCGACTTTCTGTGGATGTTTACAGCAGGGAGTTTGGTAATCTCGCACGATATGCAACCGAGGAAGTTTCTACCGACGCCAAGAAGCAAGCAAGGTTCCGTAAGGGCCTTAGTCCTGAGCTTCACCGCGACCTCCGTCTGCATGAGTGCACATCTTTTCAGAAACTTGTCAACAAAGCCATCAGTGCTGAAACTGGTCAGACTGACTATGACGCAACACGCAAGCATGGCCGTGACATGGGTTCCTCATCCGGTGCTGGTCCTCAGAAGCGCCGCGTGTGGGTACCCAACACCGCCCTGCCACCCAGGTTCACACCGAGGCCATCTTTCCAGACGCCTCGCCCTGTTCAACAGTCTGCACCGGCCAAGCCCTATGGGGGTCCAACTAACAATGCTCCTCCACGTACCAGTTCCGTGACCTGTTTCAAGTGTGGGGAATCTGGTCACTATATGCGTGAGTGTCCCCAGACCAACCCCAACCAGTCTGCTAAAGCTGTTGGCTGTGGCAAGCCGACAGGAAAAATATTCCACGCCAAGCCGGTCACCGCTTCACGTGGCCATGTCAACTGTATCTCTGCCGAAGAAGCTCAAGAGGATCCCAACGTCGTTCTCGGTACGCTTCTTGTTAATTGCCACCCGGCATCTGTTCTTTTCGATACAGGAGCCTCTCATTCTTTTATATCTGAAAACTATGCTCGCTTTCATAACGTCGCATTCGGTGATATGCCAACCTCTATGGTAATTCAAACTCCGGGATCCAAGTGGCAAACTTCTAGAGTAAGCCATGGAAATGAAATCCAAGTCGACAGACTTGTTTTCCTCGCGTCTTTGATAGCCCTTAAATCTTCAGATATTAATATCATTCTGGGTATGGACTGGATGTCAGCTCATCAAGCCAAAATTGATTGCTTCTCTAGGACTGTTCAACTCACCCATCCTTCGGGGAAGATAGTCAATGTCTTGACCCGAATAGCCAAGCGACAATTATATTCTCTTAACGCCAGCCCTTTGCCAGACCTTGAGGACGTGCCGGTAGTCCGTGACTTCCCGGATGTCTTTCCAGAGGAATTGCCAGGTGTTCCACCTGACAGGGATGTTGAGTTCGTAATAGACCTCGTTCCAGGAACCGTTCCGATTGCTAGAAGACCTTATAAGATGGCACCCCTAGAACTAGCCGAGCTTAAGAAACAACTCGATGAGTCCTTGAAAAAGGATTTCATCCGACCTAGTTCATCTCCGTGGGCTTGCCCCGTTCTCTTCGTCAAGAAGAAGGATGGTACGGACCGGATGGTTGTAGATTACCGACCTGTCAATTTGGTCACAATCAAGAACAAATATCCGCTTCTCAGGATCAACGACTTGTATGATCAGCTCGCTGGATCCTCAGTCTTCTCCAAGATGGATTTGAGGTTGGCCTACCATCAAATCAAGATCAGAAACGGGGACATTCCTAAAACGGCCTTTGTTACTCGTTATGGCCAATACGAGTACACCGTCATGTCCTTCGGTTTAACCAACGCTCCAGCCACCTTCTCTCGGTTAATGAACTCAGTCTTCATGGAGTATTTGGATAAATTCGTCGTGGTTTACCTCGATGATATACTCATCTACTCCAAGAACGAGGAAGAACATGCCGAACATCTAAGGCTAGTGTTGAAGAAACTTCGAGAGCATCGCCTTTATGCCAAATTTTCTAAATGTGAATTCTGGTTGTCAGAAGTGACCTATCTGGGTCATGTAATATCTGGTAAAGGTATTGCTGTTAACCCTGAGCGAGTTCAAGCCGTCCTTAATTGGACTCCACCTAAATCGGTCAAGCAAGTTTGGAGTTTTCTAGGCTTAGCGAGCTATTGTCGTCGCTTTGTCGAGAACTTCTCCAAGGTTGCTAAACCTCTAACCGAACTCCTCAAGAAAGATAAGAAGTTCGAGTGGACTCCACAATGTGAGCACAGCTTTCAGGAACTGAAAAGATGCCTGACCTCTGCTCCCGTACTGGTACCGCCAGACTTCTCCAAGGACTTTGTTATCTACTGCGACGCCTCGCGACAAGGACTAGGTTGCATTCTCATGCAAGATCGACACGTAATTGCCTACGCTTCACGGCAATTGCACCCACATGAGGAGAATTATCCTACTCATGATCTAGAGCTTGCAGCTGTAGTCTATGCACTTAAAACCTGGCGACATTACCTCCTCGGTAATCGTTGCGAAATATTCACTGATCACCAAAGTTTGAAGTACATCTTCACCCAACCGGATTTGAATCTCAGGCAAAGACGTTGGGTCGAGTTGATCACAGATTTCGACTTAGGAATAACTTACACCCCAGGAAAAGCCAACGTCATGGCTGATGCGCTAAGTCGTAAATCTTATTGTAACAACCTGATGTTACAACAAAGTCAACCGCTTCTCCATGAGGAATTTCGGAAGCTTAACCTTCACATTGTTCCTCAAGGTTTTCTTTCCACCTTGGTAGCAAAACCTACTCTTACGGATCAAATCATTGCTGCCCAAAAGCGAGATAAGGGAATATCTAAAATCAAAGAGAACATTGCTAGTGGAGGTGCTAGTTGTTTCTCCACAAATGATCATGGTGTTGTGTACTTTGAGAACCGTCTAGTGGTTCCCAAGAACCAGCATCTACGGCAGTTGATCCTTAAGGAGGCTCATGAATCTCCTCTCACCATTCATCCCGGTAGTACTAAGATGTATCAGGACTTACGCCAGAGGTTCTGGTGGACTAGGATGAAGAGAGAGATTGCTCAGTATATTGCAAATTGCGACGTCTGTCGTCGTGTAAAAGCAGAGCATCAACGGCCTGCTGGCACCCTTCAACCCTTAGCTATTCCTGAATGGAAATGGGATAAAATTGGTATGGATTTCATTACCGGTTTTCCCAGGACCAAGAGAGGGAATAATGCTATTTTCGTCGTGGTCGATCGTCTTTCCAAAGTAGCCCATTTCTTACCTGTTCGTGAGAGTATAACCGCTAGTCAGCTGGCAGACTTATACATCTCCCGAATAGTGTCTCTCCATGGTGTTCCTTTGGAAATTAACTCGGATCGAGGAAGTCTTTTCACCTCTCGATTTTGGGAAAGTTTCCAGAATGCTATGGGAACCCGTCTCTCCTTTAGCACCGCTTTCCACCCTCAGTCAAGTGGTCAAGTGGAACGCGTCAACCAAATTCTAGAAGACATGCTTCGAGCCTCTGTTATCTCATTCGGAATGGACTGGGAGAAGTGCCTTCCATTTGCCGAATTCGCTTACAACAACAGCTATCAATCTAGCTTGGGTAAATCCCCTTTTGAAGTTCTCTATGGACGACGGTGTCGAACACCCCTTAACTGGTCAGAGACCGGGGAAAGACAATTCTTTGGCCCAGATATGATTCAGGAAGCAGAAGAACAAGTTCGCATCGTTCGTGAAAAGTTGAAAACAGCCCAATCTCGTCAAAAGAGTCAATATGACCGAAAACATAAGGCTATGACTTTCGAGATTGACGAGAAGGCTTATCTTCGGGTCACCCCTCTGAAGGGAACCCATCGTTTCGGTATCAAAGGCAAATTGGCTCCTCGTTACATTGGACCTTTTCGCATTCTCGCCAAACGAGGAGAAGTTGCCTACCAGTTGGAACTACCTCCGCACCTCTCCAGAGTCCACGATGTCTTCCACGTTTCTCAACTCAGGTGTTGCTTCTCGGATCCTATCCGTGAAGTGGACCACGAAACGCTTGATCTCCAAGATAATCTTACATATCGAGAGTACCCCATTCGTATCCTCGATCAGGCCGAACGTACCACCCGACGTCATAATATCAAGTTTCTCAAAGTTCAATGGTCGCACCATTCTGAGGATGAAGCAACTTGGGAAAGGGAGGATCGTCTTCGACTTGAGTATCCCGCCTTCTTTCCGGAGGAACCCAAATCTCGGGACGAGATTCTTTTGAGTGGGGGTGAGTTGTCACACCCTAGCTAGTCATGCATTAGAGTGTTGCATCATGTTTACTCTTTCATCAGAAACTTGAAATGGGGATCTGTGAAACCCTCAGAATCATTTTTGAAAATGATCCAAATAAAAATTTCTCCAAAAGGGTCCAAGAAAATGCTCATGTTGCTCCCTGAAAATATTGGACAGAGATAAAAATCAAACCAATATTTTTAAGAGCTAATAGGTATTTATTTTGGGCATTTGGAATTAATGCATAAATATTTGCATTGGAAATATATTAATTATATATATTAATATATGTCCAAATATTATGCCAATTATAAAGCAGCTCTGGAATAATATATCTAGCTCCTGCAAAAATTGGCATAAGGTAAATAAATGATTTAATATATTATTTAAATCAAAACAAATGTCAGAAATTAGAAAACAGAAAATTAAATAACAGGAGGGGCTTACCTGGGCTCCTCCACTGTGCGGCCCCGCCAGCTGGCTGGCCCAGCCAGCAGGCGTCCCAGCCCGCCTCCCTCCTCTGTCGTCTTCGTCCTCGACAGAGGGAGGGGAGTGTGGCCGGCGCGCGCGCGCGCCACCGCGCCACGCCACCTGCTCGGCTGCCTGCCTGCCCTCCCCTCCTCGCTCGATGCCCCGGACGACGCCACGCCTCCCCCCCTGCTCTCTCTCACTCTCCCTCAGTTCCTCCCTCCTCTCCCTCGCTCTCTCTCTCACACGGCCGAACACCACCCTCGCCGCCGTTCGCCACAGCAGCCGTCTCCGGCCACCCCTCGCTTCCCCGACTAGCTCAGGAGCTCCGCCTCGACCCCCTCTTCCTCCCCACCGCTCCACGGGTCTCCGGAAGCCCTGCACCGCCGCCTACGTCGCCGTTCCCCTCCTCGGCCACCGGAGGTCATCGCCGTCGATTCGCTGCACTCCGGCCGTCCCCGAGCCCGCTAACCATCCCTGCAGCTCCGCGGTGAGCCACCGATTCGATTCCCCCTTGCCCCGTCGTCCCTAGCCTTCTGTAGCTGCCGCCCCCTTGAGCTCCGAAGCTCGACGCCGCCGGCGATGTCGCCGTCGTGGCCACGGTCACCGTAGCGCCCAACCGAGCACACTATCGTGCTCCACACCTCACTAGGAGCACGCAGCATGCACCAATGCCTCCCCAAACACCCTGCAACGCCGATTCCGACTGCACCCGAACTCCGGCCGCCACTCACGAGCTCGCCGTCGACGGTACAGACCACCCCAGGCACGGCCACCACCACCGTTCGACGCGCGGGAGCAAGGGCTCTCCAACGAGCCCAAGCACGGCCTCGCCCGTGCCCTGTAGCGCGATCCCGCATCGCGCCGCCGTCTCGGGCCTCGCCGACGTCATGTCGCCGGTGGGTTTGACCCACTTTGACCACGGCAGGACCCCCCCTGAGTCCCTGACAGGTGGGCCCAGCCCTGTAGCTAATTAGGATTAGCGCTAACCACTGTTAGTTAACCCCCTGACACTGACCAGTGGGCCCCAGCGCCACTAATCCCTAATTAGAATTAATTTAAACCTGTTAAACCCCCCCTGTCACTGACGTGTGGCCCCCACACGTCAGGTTTGACCCAGACCTGTTCCGTTGACCTGCTGACGTCACACTGACGTCATGCTGGTGCAATAATTATATTTCTGGATTTAAATTAAATCAGGAAATTCCAGAATATTATTTAAACTTCAAAAATTCATAACTTTTATTCTGTAACTCCAAATTGGACAAATTATATATGAAAAATGATCAGAAAAATCCAATCTATCCATCTGTACTATTTTCATGCATGATCAAACAAGTTAAATTGATGTTTTAAGCAGAACAAGGAAAAACACTTTAAAAGGCCATGTTTGAGTTTGAAATTTGAATCTTTGATTCAAATTTGTTCAAACCCTTCTGGTTTTAGTTGCATTAGCCCAACACACTCATATTGCCATGTTTCATGCATGCATCATTTTATTGCACATTGTTTGGTGATGGTTGTGTATCGATGTCCTTTGCGATAGGTTCTGCCTCCAAGGAGTACCGTGATTACCCTAACGAAGAACCGTATCAGTGCATCGAACCATCAGGCAAGCAACCAACCATTTGATCATATCGATACAATCCCATGTTCTCGCTCCTGCTCTCTTTTACTGCATTAAGACAACGCGTTTCAAACTGCTGTGTGCTACGGTAGTTGAACCCATTTCCTCTGCATGACCTGTCATTGCCACAGTAACTAGATGAAACCCACTAGCATGTGTAGGAGTTGATTGAGCCATATGTATGTGTTGTTCCTACCTTGCTATGCCTGCTATGCTTAGAGTTGTGTCAGGTCTGGTTCATCTGGGTGATGGCTAGAGTGAAATGATTATGTCGGAAATGAGAGTGGTGTGGTGAACACGATTTGGTAAAGGTATCGATGAGAGGCCATGTAGGAGTACATGGTGGGTTGTTTCATTGAAGCCGATCTTAAGCACTGAGATCTGTATGTGTGATTTAAGATACAACTACTACCATGCATTGGGCCCTGAAATATGACCCCGCTCGACTTCTTATTCACCCTAGCTCTCTGTCCAGGAGTTGCAAGTAGTTTCTGGTGTTTGTAGCCTACTGGAGGCCGTGGACAGCGCTAACCGTAGGGGTGGGCTGTGATGCGGTAGGTACGTGGCACGGTGTACCGAATACCCGTTAGGTATCTCGAGAACCCTGTTCACATCATTTGGGGCCGTATGGGAAACCTCGGCCGGACTCCCTGCGGATGGAACCTGAATAGGCGATAAACCTGGACTAGAGGCTTAAGTGTTTAGGTAGGTCGTGGTCTACACCCACGTCGGCTTTCGCTTGAAGTCTGCCGAGCACATGTCGTGTGCAGACGCTAAGTGGTGGAAACATGTATGAAGAAGTACACCCCTGCAGGGTTATCATAATCTATTCGAATAGCCGCGTCCGCGGTAAAGGACTACTTGGTTGCCTATACAGTTCATAGACAAGTAAATGGAAACTGCTAAAAGCCTCAAGATAAGTGTGAGTGCCGAGGATGGCTCTTCCGTAGGAAGACGGAGGTGGATCCTCGGTAGTGTATTGAAGTGGTGAGTAGTGGACTCGTGTGCGCAAAACCATTTCAAGTTGGAGTATCGTAGGATAGCCTAGCCAAGAGTCAAAGCTGGCTTGCTGCAATAACTCCACCAACCCTTCTTGATAATATGCATGTATGTAGGATCTGATGTAAGTCTTGCTGAGTACCTTTGTACTCATGTTGCTATAATCTACATTTTTACAGAAGACGCTGCAACCCCTTCTGATGGGTTCTATGTGACGTTGACATCAATGAGTAGGCTAAAGACCCAGGTGGTGACCCTGAGCTTGTGAAGGACCTTGTAGTATAGCTAGGCTTTCCAAGCCTCTTTTATTTTACTAGTTGTCTGTACTCAGACAAGTTACTTCCGCTGCTGGTTTGTATGACTGTATGACTTGTATGTTGGGTCGTGAGACCCGTACCTTTGTGTATGTTATGTATGGCTCCCTGAGCCTTAAATAAAGTACTTGTGTCGTAGAGTCATGTTGTGATGCTTCGTTGTATTTGCACATATCGAGCATATTGTGTGTATGATTGAAATGCTTGGTATGTGTGGGATCTGACTATCTAGTTGTTTATCTTTAGTAGCCTCTCTTACCGGGAAATGTCTCCTAGTGTTACCGCTGAGCCATGGTAGCTTGCTACTGCTCTGGAACACTTAGGCTGGCCGGCATGTGTCCTTCTTCGTTCCTGTGTCTGTCCCTTCGGGGAAATGTCACGCTTTGAGTACCGGAGTCCTGTTAGCCCGCTACAGCCCGGTTTACCGGAGTCCTGCTAGCCCAGTGCTACAGCCCGGACCCACCTGCTGATGACCGACACGTTCGAAGCTGGGTCATGGATGCCTGTCCCTGTAAGTCTGTGCCACTTTGGGTTTACGACTAGTCATGTCAGCCCGGGCTCTTTATCATATGGATGCTAGCGACACTTTCATATACGCGAGCCAAAAGGCGCAAACGGTCCCGGGAAAAGGTAAGACGACACCCGTGGGGATACCGTGCGTGAGGCCGCAAAGTGATATGAGGTGTTACCAGCTAGATCGATGTGACATCGAGTCGGGGTCCTGACAGCGTTGGTAGCTTTAGTTGCATTAGCCCAACACACTCATATTGCCATGTTTCATGCATGCATCATATTGTTGCACATTGTTTGGTGATGCCTGTGTATCGTTATCCTTTACGACAGGATCTGTCCCCGAGGAGTACCGTGACTACCCTAACGAAGAACCGTATCCGTGCATCGAACCATCAGGCAAGCAACCAACCATTTGATCATATCGATACAATCCCATGTTCTCGCTCCTGCTCTCTTTTACTGCATTAAGACAACACGATTCAAACTGCTGTGTGCTACGGTAGTTGAACCCATTTCCTCTGCATGACCTGTCATTGCCACAGTAACTAGATGAAACCCACTAGCATGTGTAGGAGTTGATTGAGCCATATGTATGTGTTGTTCCTACCTTGCTATGCCTGCTATGCTTAGAGTCGTGTCAGGTCTGGTTCATCTGGGTGATGGGCTAGAGTGAAATGATTATGTCGGTAATGAGAGTGGTGTGGTGAACACGATTTGATAAAGGTATCGATGAGAGGCCATGTAGGAGTACATGGTGGGTTGTTTCATTGAAGCCGACCTTAAGCACTGAGATCTGTATGTGTGATTTAAGATACAGCTACTACCATGCATTGGGCCCTGAAATATGACCCCGCTCGACTTCTTATTCACCCTAGCTCTCTGTCCAGGAGTTGCAAGTAGTTTCTGGTGTTTGTAGCCTACTGGAGGCCGTGGACAGCGCTGACCGTAGGGGTGGGCTGTGATGCGGTAGGTACGTGGCACGGTGTACCGAATACCCGTTAGGTATCTCGGGAACCCTGTTCACATCGTTCGGGGCCGTATGGGAAACCTCGGCCGGACTCCCTGCGGATGGAACCTGAATAGGCGATAAACCCGGACTAGAGGCTTAAGTGTTTAGGTAGGTCGTGGTCTACACCCACGTCGGCTTTCGCTTGAAGTCTGCCGAGCACATATCGTGTGCAGACGCTAAGTGGTGGAAACATGTATGAAGAAGTACACCCCTGCAGGGTTATCATGATCTATTCGAATAGCCGCGTCCGCGGTAAAGGACTACTTGGTTGCCTATACAGTTCATAGACAAGTAAATGGAAACTGCTAAAAGCCTCAAGATAAGTGTGAGTGCCGAGGATGGCTCTTCCGTAGGAAGACGGAGGCGGATCCTCGGTAGTGTATTGAAGTGGTGAGTAGTGGACTCGTGTGCGCAAAACCATTTCAAGTTGGAGTATCGTAGGATAGTCTAGCCAAGAGTCAAAGCTGGCTTGCTGCAATAACTCCACCAACCCTTCTTGATAATATGCATATATGTAGGATCTGATGTAAGTCTTGCTGAGTACCTTTGTACTCATGTTGCTATAATCTACATTTTACAGAAGACGCTGCAACCCCTTCTGATGGGTTCTATGTAGACGTTGACATCAACGGGTAGGCTAAAGACCCAGGTGGTGACCCTGAGCTTGTGAAGGACCACGTAGTATAGCTAGGCTTTCCAAGCCTCTTTTATTTTACTAGTTGTCTGTACTCAGACAAGTTACTTCCGCTGCTGGTTTGTATGACTGTATGACTTGTATGTTGGGTCGTGAGACCCGTACCTTTGTGTATGTTATGTATGGCTCCCTGAGCCTTAAATAAAGTACTTGTGTCGTAGAGTCATGTTGTGATGCTTCGTTGTATTTGCACATATCGAGCATATTGTGTGTATGATTGAAATGCTTGGTATGTGTGGGATCTGACTATCTAATTGTTTATCTTTAGTAGCCTCTCTTACCGGGAAATGTCTCCTAGTGTTACCGCTGAGCCATGGTAGCTTGCTACTGCTCTGGAACACTTAGGCTGGCCGGCATGTGTCCTTCTTCGTTCCGGTGTCTGTCCCTTCGGGGAAATGTCACGCTTTGAGTACCGGAGTCCTGTTAGCCCGCTACAGCCCGGTTTACCGGAGTCCTGCTAGCCCAGTGCTACAGCCCGGACCCACTTGCTGATGACCGACACGTTCGAAGCTGGGTCATGGATGCCTGTCCCTGTAAGTCTGTGCCACTTTGGGTTTACGACTAGTCATGTCAGCCCGGGCTCCTTATCATATGGATGCTAGCGACACTATCATATACGTGAGCCAAAAGGCGCAAACGGTCCCGGGCAAAGGTAAGGCGACACCCGTGGGGATACCGTGCGTGAGGCCGCAAAGTGATATGAGGTGTTACCGGCTAGATCGATGTGACATCGAGTTGGGGTCCTGCCATCGGCTTCCGTCCATTCGGCGACAAAGTCGTCCAATACTTGCGTTTAATGGCTCGCCGAGGTTTGTATGTTATGTCGAACGGGAGGAGCTCGATGGCCCATTTGGAAATCCGGCCCATGGCATCGCGGTTGTTAATAATATAATGGAGTGGCACCTCCGAGGCTACTGTAATTGAACACTCTTGAAAGTAGTATCGCAGTTTCCGGGATGCCATGAATACCGCATAGGCTATCTTTTGATAATGTGGGTACCGTGATTTGCATGGAGTGAGGACGGTGGATACATAATATACCGTCTTTTGAAGAGGGAATTTATGTCCGTCTGCTTCTCGTTCGACGATGAGCACTGCGCTTACAACTTGATGAGTTGCCGCAATGTATAATAGCATTGGTTCGCCGATGTTTGGTGCAGCCAGGATTGGGTTGGTTGCCAATATGGCTTTTATTTCTTCCCATCCGGTTGTGGCAGTGTCCGTCCACTCGAAGTGTTCGGTGCGCCGAAGGAGGTGATAAAGGGGTAATGCCTTTTCTCCTAAGCAGGAGATAAAGCGGCTTAGAGCCGCCACACATCCAGTTAACTTCTGGATTTGTTTGAGGTCCGTTGGGGTAGCCAACTGTGACAAAGCTCGGATTTTGGCTGGATTAGCTTCAATACCTCTACAGGAGACAATGAAACCCTGGAGCTTTCCGGCTGGTACGCCAAAAACGCATTTTTCTGGATTGAGCTTGATGTCGTATGTTCGGAGATTGTCGAATGTGAGCCTCAAGTCGTCTATCAAAGAGTCAACGTTTTTGGTTTTGACGACCACATTATCTATGTATGCCTCTACTATTTTGCCGATTTGTTTCTCCAAACATGTCTGAATCATGTGTTGATATGTTGCGCCGGCATTTTTGAGCCCAAAAGGCATTGTGTTGAAATAGAAGGGACCGTATGGTGTGATGAATGCCGTTGCAGCTTGGTCGGACTCCGCCATCTTGATTTGGTGGTAACCGGAGTATGCGTCAAGGAAACACAATGACTCGTGTGCTGTGGTAGCATCAATAATTTGATCGATGTGGGGGAGGGGGAAGGGATCCTTTGGGCAAGCTTTGTTGAGGTCCTTGAAATCGTCACAAAGGCGCCAGGATTTATCCTTCTTTGGTACCATCACCAGGTTTGCTAACCAGTCTAGGTGTTTTATTTCTCTGATGAATCCGGCCTCCAATAACTTGGCTAGTTCCTCTCCCATGGCATGTCTCTTAGGTTTGGAGAAACGCCAAAGAGCTTGCTTGATCGGCTTGAATCCCTTTAGGATATTGAGGCTATGCTCGGCCAGCCTGCATCGGATTCCTGGCATGTCTGAGGGATGCCAGGCGAATATGTCCCAATTCTCGCGCCGGATCTCTCGTAGTGTGGCATCAACGACGGGGTTTAACTGTGCCCCGATGGAGGCTGTTTTTGTCGGGTCCGTTGGGTGGACTTGGAATTTGACTATTTCATCCGCTGGTTTAAAAGAGGTGGACTTGCATCTCTCGTCGAGTATCACGTCGTCCCTGTACACTGTGGAGCGTAGCGTGGTTAATTCCTCGGCCGAGAGGGCTTCAGATAATGCCTCAAGGGCCAGTGCGGCTGTTTTGTTTTCGGCGCGGAGTGCTGTGTCCGGATCACTGGCGAGAGTGATGATTCCGTTGGGCCCGAGCATTTTGAGCTTCATGTACCCATAATGGGGTACGACTTGGTAGATCGTGAACGCCTCACGTCCTAAAAGGGTGTGGTATCCACTGCAGAATGGGGCCACTTGAAATGTAATTTCTTCGGACCTATAGTTCTCTAGCGTACCGAATACCACATCTAGTGTGATTTTCCTAGCGCATCATGCCTCCCAACTGGGTATGATTCCTCTGAAGGTTGTGCTACTTTGCTCAATGCGGTTCCAGTCTATTTACATTTTTGAAGAGTTTCCTCATAGATGAGGTTTTATTCGCTGCCGCGTCCATGAGTACCTTGGTGAGTCGAAAGCCATCCACGATTGGACTGAGGACCAGTGCTGCTGGTGCTCGGGCTGTTCAGAATTTAGGTTCGTTACTGGCATTCAAGGTAATAGCCGTGTCACTCCATGGATTTATTGCTGCTACGTGGCAGATTTCAGCCATGATGCGGAGTGTTCTCTTGTGCCTATTATTTGACGCGAAGGTCTCAAAGACTGTTAACACTATATTGTTATCCACAGGATGGTGCTCTATGGCATTTGGGGTAAGAAGATCCTCACCGCTTTTGGCCACCTGTCGAAGTATCCAACATGCTCTAAGGTTGTGTGTTGGTATTGTATCCGCTGTGCTATGGATTTTGCAGGGTCCGTTAAGCCATCCCTCCAATACGGTTCCGTGCCCTGTAGAGGGTTTTGCTTCTTTGTAATAAACTTGGGTGTCTTATGATAGTGCACCCTTTTACCTCCGACTGGGTGAGTATACGGAGCCGGATTATCCCAAAATTTCGTTTCGGTTTTCCAGGCACTTTCCATCGCATAGTACTTTCGTACTATGGACGCCAAGTCGGCGAAGCATGATATGTCACGGCGAGTTATGGCGTTAAGGATTCCCTTGTCCGTGCAGTTATTGCAGAAAAGTGAGACTGCGTCTTCCTCGTGGCAGTCCTTAACCTTGTTCATCACAAGGAGGAATCTGGCCCAATTATGATGTACTGTTTCATGGGGCTCTTGCCTGATGTGGGAAAATTCGTTTATGTCTGGGTGGGTGGGTGGATTTGAGTCTGGACCCGTACCCGATCTGAGACCCAGGGGCCGAGGGGTTTCTGATCTCAGAAGTTCAGATTCCGGTATGTTGCCCGATGAGTCTGGCCCGCTGCCTGACCCTAGGTTAAGGGTTTGGGTGATGTCCTCCCGTAAACGGGTATCCGGCTCAGAGTGCTCAGGAATTCGGACATAGTTAGTCTTCAAGATAGAGGGAGAATCGCCGCATTGTTCCTCCACCACTGCAACATGATGGTGACTGGTGGAGAGTTAATCTCCCTTTGATCGGATTTAAGCCCAATCCGATCATAGTCCATAGCGACTCCCAAGGCGGCGATGCGATCCAAGAGTTCGTTTAGGGAGGAGAGCTCCATTGGATCCATCTGCTCGGCGAATTCCGAGCCGACATGGAGGCTGTTTTTGATGACCCGAGAAGTCACCGTCGGTGCAGCGGCCGAACAGGCAGTCATGACGAAACTGCCTAGCCGGAGAGTTTGGTCGACAGCCAGAGCTCCCCCGGAAGTAATGTTTTTTTAACAACGAGATGAGGCATCCTTCTTTACGGCGACGTCACAGAGGAACTCTCAATAAAAGCACCAATGTCGCTGTCAAAACCACCGGATCTCGGGTAGGGGGTCCCGAACTATGCGTCTAAGGCGGGTGGTAACAGGAGGCAGGCTACACGATGTTTTACCCAGGTTCGGGCCCTCTTGATGGAGGTAAAACCCTACGTCCTGCTTGATTTATTCTTGATGATATGAGTATTACAAGAGTTGATCTACCACGAGATCGTAGAGGCTAAACCGTAGAAGCTAGCCTATGGTATGATTGTATGTTGTCCTACAGACTAAAACCCTCCGGTTTATATAGACACCGGAGGGGGATAGGGTTACACAAGGTCAGTTACAAAGGAGGAGATATACATATCCATATTGCCTAGCTTGCCTTCCACGCCAAGTAGAGTCCCATCCGGACACGAGACGAAGTCTTCAATCTTGTATCTTCATAGTCCAATAGTCCGGCCAAAGGATATAATCCGGCTGTCCAGATACCCCCTAATCCAGAACTCCCTCAGATGTTGCTGATGACGGTCCTCATGAGGCTGGTCCCTCCAGGCGCCCTCGTGAGGTTGTTCCTGCCAGTGGTCCTCATGAGGCCGGTCATGCCACTCCTGACGGGGGTCGTGGTCGTCCCAGCATCCCCCATTTCATCCTCCTCCTCGACCGTAGCCCCGGTCATTGCGCTCGGGGTGCTGATCGAAGCATCCATCTCGAATGGCCCTGAGCTCTTGGCAGTTGTTGGTGTTGTGGTTGTGCACTTTGTGGAAGGCGCAGAATGGACGACTGCTCTTAGACGACTCGGGGTTGTCCCGACTCCGCTTCGTGTCCGATTCCGGCGCAAGCACGGCTACTCCCTTGCGCTTCACGTCCTTGGCCTTAGCTTTCTTCTCTTCTGGGTCAGCAGCATGGAGCTCTAGGAGGGAGAGGCGCCCCTCCTCAGCTCTTGCGACTTGGTCGCCATGTTGAACACCTTCGGTGCCATGCATAGCTCCTCGTGGATGGCGAGCTCCTCCTCCATCTTGACG
Source organism: Triticum dicoccoides (assembly GCF_002162155.2). Classification (NCBI taxonomy): domain Eukaryota; kingdom Viridiplantae; phylum Streptophyta; class Magnoliopsida; order Poales; family Poaceae; genus Triticum; species Triticum dicoccoides. The sequence continues at coordinate 282,637,522 of NC_041384.1, read as the reverse complement.
CCATGGACACCATTAGAGAATGCTGAAATGATGGCCTCATATGTCACCTTGGTAATCTTGAGGCGAATGCTGTTGAAGCGCTAGATGTACTTCTGCAGGGTCTCTCCTGGCTGCTGCTTGATGCGGCACAGGTCACCTGTGGCCGGTGGGCAGTCACGAGTGCCCAGGAAGTTGGCGACGAAGCGGTTGCGCATCTCACCCCATGAGGAGATTGACCACGGGGGCAAGTTCAGGAGCCACGAGCGAGCACCATCCTTGAGAGCCATGGGAAACCAGTTCGTCGTGACTTTGTCATCGCCGTTGGCCGCGTCGATGCTCAGCTTGTAGAGCTGCAAGAACTCCGCAGGGTCGGGGGTGCCATCGTAGTGCGGAGGCAGGTCTAGCTTGAACTTGCCTGGCCAGACTATGCTATGAAGCTCTGGAGTGAAGGCACGATAGCCTGCTGTGGCCACCGGGGCCCGTCGCGGGGCAGAGCTTGATCTTGATGCCCACGCACTGCCACCACAGGCGCCACACGGTCTTGACATGGTGGCGCAGGGAGTGCAGGAGCATTTTCCGGCGGTCGGGGAACTTCTTTGCAGCTTCCTTCTTCGCCCGCGGGCACCCGGCGCCGAGGGGCCATGCGTCTTGGCGCCAGGACACCGTCTTGGTGCAGAGGTGGCGGAGGTGCTCCATGAGCTATGTCCCCCATAGCTGGGGAAGGACGAGGCAGCGAGAGAGATGGTGCGGGGGAGACCCCAGCGGCGCTGACGAGCTCGGCGATGCGGTCCAGCTAGTCCTCGTAGAGGTCGTCGACCAGGCGGTACCGCAGGAGCTCGCATGCCTTGAGCAGCGCGGCCTGTGAGTCCGTGGGCGCACGACGAGCGTGAGACGATGAGCCGGTCGGAGTCCGCGACAGGGTGGCGGTGCGGCCATCCTGCCGCATAGAGGGGTGCAACGATGACGCTTGCTACTCGTTTCCTGCCGGGCCGGTGGCGGCGTTGGCGGCGGGTGATGGAGAACAGCGGGGAGGCCCGCCGATAGGAGCTGTCTAAGCGACACAGGCGGTGAGGGCGGCAAAATCCTTGAGGTTCGAACTCTGGGGTGCGCATGAAGATCTCTCTCCCCCTAGCTCACACTCTCACCACGATCTTAAAGCCTAGCTCGCCGAATCCATGGAACAAGGGACACAAGATGTTATACTGGTTCGGGCCACTATTGTGGTGTAATACCCTACTCCAGTGTGGTGTGGTGGATTGCCTTGTAGACTGGGGATGAACAAGTACAAGGGAAGAACAACCTCCTGAAGAGAGGCATTCTTGACCTCGATGAGCTTGTGTGGTTGGGGATGATCTGAATGATCCGTCCCAGATCCATCCCCCCCCCCCATGGTGGTGGTTAGTCCTATTTATAGAGGCCCGGGTCCTCTTACCAAATATTAGGCGAGAAGGGATCCCACAATGGCCAATTTGAAGGGGGACAACTAGTACAAGTTATCTTGACGAAAGGTGGTCTTCTCCTGCCAAAGGCTCTGGTTGTGACGCCGTCGTGGGCTCCGTGATGACCTCCGTCCTGCCGTCCTGCTACTATTGGTCTCGTTCCACTGATATGGAAACCTTTGCATGATGCCTTGGGACAACTCGTTCGCGCCTGCCCCTTTAACACCAAAGAGGCAACCGGTACTCTGCACACGCTGGCGCCTGCCTGACCTTGGTTGTCATGGCTGACGTCATGCGAACATCACGAGGTGCCCCTCGCCTTGATCTCTCCGCTCCTAGTGAGGCTTCCCCTGAGGAGGTCTTGTGTCGTCTGCCTCGCGAGGCTTGGCCCCTCGCGGGGGTCTTGAGTGTTTGCTGATGAAGATAGGCTGTACCAGGCTGCTGGATGAGCCACGCCTTGTGCCGCAGGCAGGCAAGTTTGGGGACCCCCGTTCCCAAAACGCCGATAGTTTGCTCCCATTTATTGTTGACAAGGAGCACTGGAATGATGAACTGCTGCTTCAATTTTATGCTACTATTCATATCTCAGTCTACAACAGGGATCCGAAGACATGGGCCCTTGAGTGGATGTCAGGCGATGTACATCATGAAGCCAAAGGTCAAGACATCATCGAGCTAACTTCCCTGCCCACTCCTAGTGATCTCTATGAACAAGGTCATCACTGATATGAACATGAGCTTCAAAGCATCTTCTAGAAGCCTGAGCCTAACATGAGCCAGATGCTTAGTATGATGAAGCCTTTTCTTGTCGATGCTGAATAACCCAAGGAATTTCTTGTCAATGAATTCGAGTACCTGCCCCGCACCAGCTATCACATTCTAAGGCATACTCTATGGCCGATCAAAGGGCATTCCCTTCATGCCAAGATTGAAGGCACTATGAAGACTTTGGTCTTCTACATCATCCATGGCATCAGGTTCAATACTCAAGACTTCTTCATTCGTCCATTGGCAGCTTCAGGCATTGCTTTGTTTGGTCTCAAGTTCTATGATCCATGGGTCATGCGGCTGATTAAGCTTCACTCCACCATCAATTATCAAGCTTTAGTGCGCAACCATGTTGTCTTTCTACATGAAGTGGATATGTCACATGAAGCCATATACCCTGAGCCTGCCAAAGAACCTGTTCATGAAGATACTGCTACCTTCCAAAGCTTCACTCAACCTCTTGAATGGATTTATGTGCCGAACCAAACCACTAATGTTGCTTGTCCTCTTGTCAGTTAGTTTCGGCTGCCGCATCGTGCCATGATGCAATAGTCAGCATAGTAGCCCAAAGCCCTCAGAAGCATGCTCGTGTTGTAAATGACAAAGATCTTCTTGTTTCACTTCATCGGAAGCAGGATAGGCATCATGACTAGATGAATCGCTAGATGCAAAGTCTCCTTGTTCACGTCAATCGCATACACAACCTCGCCACGAAGAACTCCTTTGTCGCTCATAAAGCCTGTCAGCATTCCTAGAAGTGCCTCACTTTGTTCTGCTCTGAAGATTAAGTTCAAGCAGATGGCTTCACTAAACAATTCAAGTTTGATTCCAGGCCCCCACAATCAGCAAGCTGGCGTCCAACACCTTCCATTGAAGATTCTGAGTACTCATCATCGGCTCCAACTATTGTTGCGTGAGTCATTGATGAAGAGGATCACACCACTTCACCAGCAATGGCTTCACTTCATCAGGATACTGCATCAGGCCCGTCTGCACCGCCCAACTCCATCATCGACCCTGCTGCCTCAACATCTTCACCAACTCCGGAGGGAAACACATAGACGCTCTATGTCTTCACTACTTTTTGGTTAATCTTTACAAAAGGGGGAGAAGCATATGAGTTGATAGTCTTCAAGTGGGTCTATATGGGTTGGGTGCTTATTTTTTGCTAAGTTTTTACAACTCTCGTTCTTGAACTGTTTGTTTTTGAGTTGTAACACTTAAAACTTGATGGTTGTCTACCACTTTTGTTGTTACCATTTATTTGTGATGATAAATTATGCATGAAGTCATTCTGCAGGCGCCCACTTCTCATTGTGCATACCATTATCTTAATTACATTTGTGTATGCATGATGAATTGTCTTCATTAGTTGAAGAAGATCTCCACAAAGAAGAACTTGCCATATGCATTTGTATTCAAAGCCAAGTTATTTATATGCACATCTTTTGGAGGGGGGCCTTTTCAACTTATGAAGCCAAGGACCATGTTCTTTAACTTTCACATCATTTTATCCCCGTTGAAAACTTCAACTAGTTTGTCATCAATCACCAAAAAGGGGAAGATTGTAAGTGCATCTAGTGCCACCCCCTAGTTGGTTTTGGAGTATTGACGACAAACGTGGTTGAGGGACTAATGTGTTTGTGAGAATTGCAGGACAACACAGGTAGGAGTCCCTCATTGATTTGATTTACCTACCTGAGATGACCCAAAAAAATGTATGAAGACATTGAAGACAATGGTGGTTCATGAATACATTCACGTCAAAGATAATGGCGTGTGAAGACATTCACTTGACTAGAATGGAGTGAGAAGACATAGTTTCTTTCGTGGTTTCTTTTTCTTCATTCTTGAGTCATAAGAACCACCGAACTGTTAAATGGGGTCCAAGTGAACAAAGTCATAAGACTGACGTGATGCTCAACCCAAATCCTATGTCTTCAAGTGAAGACAATGACAGTAAATCTTTTCCAGAGTTGGATGAGTTAGCTTTGCTTATAGCCCAAGTCAAGCTGTCCCCTGTGTTTGAAATCTGACATTTGGACACGTATCGGCTCCTTAGTGACCCAGTGTTGTTTCAGACATATCATGTTGGGTTGCTTGCTGGCTATAAATAGGCAACCCCTCCGCCTTAAATTGGTGGCTGCTCAGGGTTAGTGCATGGCTTCTATCATTTGAGAGCAACCCACCTCTTAAGCCTTTAAGAGAGAGAATCCTTGCAAGGACAAAGCCCAAAACACCCAGAGCCAAAGAGTGTTAGGCATCACTAAAGTCTTTTTGTCCGCGCGACCTGAAGGCTTGTTACACTAGAGGACCGTGCATCCTCCAGCCAGCTAGGCATCACTTTCACTAAGGCGCGGTGTCTTCGCACGTTCTTAGTCAGATCGTCAAGGTTGACTCCCACAGAAAACGATAGCTATCTCATTGAAAAATCGAGACACCTTCGCCTCTATCAAGTGGTATCAGATTTCTAGGTTGCTCCATGAGATTTTCCAGTTTTTCATAGTTTAGATCGAGTTTGTTCTTCATACCTACAAACCACGAAAAAGCCAAAAAATTAGGGTTAGTTCATCATATCCAAACCAATCTAAGCCTTTGCATAATACTTTTATGGTTTTGCTGTGTTGAATTTGCGGTTGCATGGTCGTGTCTAGTTGCTGGTCTTAGCGTCCAGTCCTTTAGAGTTTAGAGTTCTGTCACAGTTTGTCACGCCATCGCCGCCCATCTTCATTGCTGCTGCCATATACCACCACAACTGCCATATCCTACAACCGCTACAATATACCACCACCACTGCCATATACCACCTCCGCTGCCATATACCACCACCGCTGCCATATACCACCACCGTTGCCTTGTACCACCACCGCTGCCATATCCTAGCACCATATATCCACCACCAATCCGAGTTCTTTTCGTATTAGGTTTGGTTTCGAGACCCATCAATTTTCCGGTTCATGTTTCCTTGCCTGAGTAGGTTTTAGAAAAAAAGTGTGGAGAACCCCGGGTAGCTTTTAGGCCAAACTTTCAGCTAGCAAAAATATTTTTCCCTATCCAGTTTTTAGGCTTTTCTGAGTCTTCTGAGACACATGCCATCATAGTGATTTTTATCACACTTTTTGGTCGTCACTGCCCTGATTTCCAAAAAAAGTCAAAAAAATTGTGCATGTCCTTTATTTTGACTTGGGAAGAGTATTGAGACACTCCGCATTATAATGATTTTCAGCAAAAAAAGAGCACCAAAAAAGAGCACCAAAAAGATTACAGAGTGTGCTTTTCCTTTGTTTACGTGTCGCGCCGTGATTTTGTTAGTGCTCTAGCCTCGCGTCTCTAGCACAGTCTAGCCTAGGACCAGCACAGTACCGTCGTTGAGCGTGTATTCAACTTTGCATCTCAGAATTGATTGTTGCTGACATTTTTTCTATCATATCATAAGCCTTCCCAGCTCCACATACATCTATATCGTGCGTGTGACACCACCTGGTTACCGCTCTATCCAAGCTTTAGGAGTTTTGATTACACCAGTTGCCAATCACCACCTGCTGCTGGGTAAGAACTGGTAAGGATTTGAGATTTGCTTGACGATTTTGTGACACACCACCACCACCAGTGTCTAGTAGTTTGTAGGATCATGTTTTTGTGTGTTTCTATTGCTGCTAACCATGGCAGGACCACAAGCCAACGAGGTTGACCGGGAGAACATGACGAAGAAGGAGCTTCATGATAAATTTTAGCAAATGTTGGGTCAACAGGTGGAAGACGTGATGGCCAGCTTTGGAAAGGCACTGTAGAGGATTGATGATATTGAGAAGACAATTGACACCAAGTTGGACGCCAAGTTCGATGAAGTACTCGCACGTCTACCACAACCACCACCCATATCTGCTACACCATTGCAACAACAGCCACCTCCACGATGCGATCCAGTAGGGCGAGCGCAGCATGTTCCTCTTGAGCCAAGACAAACTTCTGGTGCTGGTGCTACTCCTATTGTTGATGCTTCTGGTGCCGCTATTACTACAGAGGTGGAGGACCATTACGAGGATGAGGTTGATCAAAATCAGAACTACGTGGAACCACCAGCACCACCATGACCAGGTCATCATCATGCATATCATCGCAACAGTAGGGCTGCACCACCACCTGAGGTATGAGATCATGACCATATTCCCAAATTAAAACTGAATATTCCACCATCTGAGGGTAGATATGTTCCTGATATATATCTTACTTGGGAGTTAGAAACTTAACAACATTTTACATGTTTAGAATATCCCGAGGAGAGACGTGTCCTTGCTGTTGTTTGTGCTTTCACTAGTTTTGCATGTGTTTGCTGGTCAGAACATTGTAGATCGTATCCTATTCCACCATATTATCAACGTGAATTACTTCAGAAATTGCAGTTTAAGACAAGAAAAAAATTATGTAGAAGAATATTATCAGAAATTACAAACTGGCATGATTAGATGTGGTATTGTTGAGGATAATGAAGCTATGCTTGCACCTTTTATGGGTGGATTAAATAAAGAGATTCATACCATTGTAGAGTATAAGGAGTATAATAATATGACTCATTTATTCCATCTTGCTTGCAAAGTTGAACGTGAAGTGCAAGATCGACAGGCATTGGCATGAAGTAATTTTTCTGCAGGTCGATCTTCATCGTGGACACCACGTACATCCTCTACTCCCACATCTCCTACTATAGCACCACTGGCTTCAGTTGCCAATTCCAACCAAAATACAAGAAAACAGACAGCACCACCACCATCTGCCAGGAGTACACCTTCTGGGCCTGCCCAGAGCTCTTCTTCATGCATGGCATCAACAGGGCATGCACATGATATTACTTGTCGTCATTGTAAGGGAAGAGGTCATTATGCGAAAGAATGCCAATCTCCGCGTGTTATGATTGCTAATAAGGATGGCAGGAATGAGTCCGCTAGTGACTATGATGTGGAGACTTTAGCTCGTATTACAAGTGAAGAACACAGTGGAGATAATTCTGATCATGAGACGCAATACGTGGCTGCTGAAGATGCTGACAAGTACGAAAGTTTGGTTGCTCAATGTGTTTTGAGTGTGCAGGTCCATAAGGTGAGCAAAATCAGAGGTGTAATTTGTTCCATACAAGGGAAATTGTGAAGGAATGTTCTGTTCGCGTCATCATAGATGGAGGGAGCTACAACAACTCGGTTAGCATGGAGATTGTGGAAAAGCTATCTCTCGCCACAAGTCCACATCCACATCCTTACTACATCCAATGGTTCAACAACAATGACAAGGTTAAGGTTGATTGTGATGTGTATTTTTGTATCTCTACATATGCTGATTATGTTGATTGTGATGTGGTACCCATGCAAGCATGTTCCTTATTACTTGGTAGACAATGGCAATGTGATAAAAATTATGTACACCATGGTAGAAACAACCAGTATACTCTTGTTCATAAGGATAAACATATTACTTTGCTTCCTATGTCTCCTGATTCCATTTTCAAAGATGATATTAATAGGGCTAATAAAGCAAAATAGGAGAAAAATAAGAGTGAAAATCGAATTGTTGCAAAATAATTTGAGAAAAAAATGAAGCCTCATAATAAACCATCTGGAGTTGCTTCTGAAATTAAATTAAAATTGCATGTTTACTAGCTACGAAATTTGATATTGATGAGCGAGATTTTAGCAAATCCGTTTGCTATGCTTTTGTGTGCAAAGAGGCATTATTTTCATTCGAGGACGTGCCTTCCTCTTTGCCTCCTTCTATCACTAACATTTTGCAGGAGTTCACTGACATCTTTCCACAAGACATGCAACCGGGATTACCACCTATTCAAGGGATTGAGTATCAGATTGACTTAATTCCTGGTGCTTCGCTGCCAAGTCGTGCACAATACCATACAAATCCAGAGGAGACGAAGGAGATTATGAGACAGTACAGGAGTTGCTTGACAAAGGTTATATCCATCAATCTCTTAGTCCTTGTGTTGTTCCTATTATACTAGTGCCAAAAAAGGATGGTACGCCGCGTATGTGTGTTGATTGTAGGGGCATTAATAATATTACTATTCTTTATCGTCATCCTATTCCTAGGCTAGATGATATGCTTGATGAATTGAGTGGCAATATAATATTCTCCAAAGTTGATTTGCGTAGTGGGTACCATCAAGTTCATATGAAATTGGGAGATGAGTGGAAAACAACATTTAAAAATAAATTTGGATTATATGAGTGGTTAGTCATGCCTTTTGGGTTAACTAATGCACCTAGTACTTTCGTGATATTAATGAACGAAGTTTTACGTGCTTTCATTGGACGATTTGTGGCAGTTTACCTTGATGATATACTGATTTATAGCAGATCTTTCGAGGAACATTTGGAACATTTATGTGATGTTTTTATTGCTCCACGTTATGCACGTTTGTTTGGTAACCTTGGGAAGTGTACCTTTTGCATCAACCCACTATCTTTTCTTGGCTATGTTGTTCCTCCACAGGGAATTGAAGTTGATAAAGCTTAGATTGAAGCTATGCAGAGTTAGCCGTAGCCCAAAATGGTCACACAAGTGAGGAGTTTTCTAGGCCTCGCTGGTTTCTATAGCCATTTTGTGAGAGATTTCAGCACCATTGCTGCACCTCTCAATGAGCTTACAAAGAAGGATGTACCTTTTGTTTGTGGTACCACACAGGAAGAAGCCTTCACGATATTGAAAGATAAGTTGACACATTTTCCTCTACTCCAACTCCCTGATTTAATTAAGACTTTTGAGCTTGAATGTGATGCTAGTGGCTTTGGATTAGGAGGTGTGTTATTACCAGATGGTAAACCCGTTGCATACTTTTTTGAGAAATTGAGTGGGCCTAGTCTGAATTACTCTACTTATGATAAGAAATTATATGCTCTTTTTCGGACTTTGGAAACATGGCAACATTATTTATGGCCCAAAGAATTTGTCATTCATTGCTGATCATGAATCTTTGAAACATATTAAGAGTCAAGAAAAACTGAACAGTAGACATGCTAAATGGGTTGAATTCATTGAGACTTTCCATTACGTCATAAAACACAAGGAGGGTAAAGAAAATGCTATTGTTGATGCATTGTGTCGTCATTATGCTATGCTTTCACAACTTGACTTTAAAATATTTGGTTTTGAGACCATCAAAGATAATTATGTGCACGATCCTGAATTTAAAGATGTATTGCAGAATTGTAAAGAAGGGAGAACATGGAACAAGTTCATCTTTAATGATGGATTTGTGCTCCGTGCTAACAAGCTATGCATTCCAGCTAGCTCTGTTCGTCTTTCGTTGTTGCAGGAGGCGCATTGTGGGGACCCCGACTCATAAGTCGTGATCACTGAATGCACGTGTACAGTGATCCCAGAGATCAATGCTCACTGAACACACAGAAGCTGAATAACAAGAGTCTTACATCCATACATACCGTATTACACAAGTAGGACCATTATGGTCAAGTCTTGAGTATAACATCCCAGCGGAAATCTTCGTCGATAACTTGGATCCATGCCATCTGCCTTAACCCTACAGGCATTCTGACTAGGAAGCATCCTAACTCGCATGTTCGTCACCGAGGTACTCTTCTTCATATCATGTTCTTTCATGCCTGGCCAATAAAATAGCCAGTGGCAAGCCAATGAGTACTTTGAATGTACTCGCAAGCAACCCATGTTTTGGTTCAAGATACAACAATGCATGATATAGGTAAAAAAATTGCGGAAGCTCGTTTTTGAGTGCAATTACATGTTCAACAACTCGTTAGACATGCATCAGGAGAATTCAAGTAACCAAGAGGACAGGTTACAGATATCAACACAAAGGGAATGGGCTCCAACCCATCTCATCCATGTCAAGTCCTTTGACTTGACCCAAGTAGTTCTTCCCACACGTTTGTAAACAAGTGGACGTAGCCCAAGAGCGGTTACCCAACTGTCCTTGACCGTGGACACAGCTATTCGAATAGTTTTACACTCTGCAGAGGTTGCACACTTTACCCACAAGATCCGAGGGAACTTTCGTGTCATCCACGACCCGCGGTACCTCAAGTACCTGGGGTAAGCACCCGAGCACTATCTTTCCCTAGACGACACTAACATGGAGTCCACTCAATTGGTAGTAATCCATGTGCCCATCATTTCACAACTTAAAAATTGTGGAGCCTAGCTCCCATATTCATCACATACCACTGGCACGGGGTACCAACGGTGTGTCTGGTGCCCCATAAAAATGTTCTTGGTCGCCCTACCTGGCACGACCCCATCCCGAGAGAGCGCACCAACAACTCTCCCGTCACTAGTAATGCGGGCTCCAAGCTAGTATCGGCCTAGGTAATCAATAATGCCCTTTCCCATACAAGGGTAGAGTGGTTGCGCATGTAAGGTTGGAATAACGGTCGCAACTTAAACCAATCCGTTTTGAAAAACAACACACACACTTGCCTCGGTACACCACTTCGTCATCAAGTGGTTACCCAACTCATCATCTCCCTCGGGCATAAGTGGCACCCGATGGGGGTTTTTGAAAAGTCTTTTGAAAATACTTTGTCTCCATCACCATGCATATTCCCATCCCTTTTGCGTAGCACTACTTAGCATCCTATATACTCCCAACGGCATAACCCTCATAAGGAGGTAGGGTCATGCACAATGCAAGTATCAACGAGGAAGTAACAGAGGCAACCCATCAAAGTGGTTACCATCTCATCATGATTCCGATGCAACACTAATAAAGTGCTATATGACATGCATAAAAAGGGTTTCATAAATATGGTCAAAGGGCTGCTTGCATGTTTTAACAAAGTCTTCGAGGTCCTCAAATATCTCTGGTCCAACTCCAAGCATTTCGTCTACTTCATCAACAATCGTCGAAAGGAACCATAATAAGCAACACAACAAGGCAGGAAATGAAAGTGCTCTAAAAATATTGATTTGACTTTTCTAGGACATCTCTGGTTATATGAAAAGTAACCAGAGTGGTTTCATTGGAATTGGGTTAGTGGATATTTCTAAACATTTGGATATGATGGAATCAAGGGGTTTATGGATTTGCAAGAGGTGTACAGAAATATTATTATGAAAAATGAGCAAGGATACCCATTTAACAAGGCATGATTTTAGAAGCATCTAGGAGTTGGTTTAACTGGATTTGGAGTTCAAATGATTTCTCTATGAATTGCAAAGTTGGGTATATATGAAGGAATATACCACTATTTGAGGTGATACAGAAAGTATTAGTAAAAATGTTCAAAAACTAAGTTTTGAACTTATAGACATCTAGGATTTTGAATCATGGAATTTGGATCAAAAATGGGCTCTCTGTGATTTTCTAAAGTTTATCACATAAATGGAAAAATAGGATTTGCTAATTATTTGTGAAAGAAATATTTCTGTAAAAATGTGCAAGTAGCACCATGCGATAGGGAATGAATTTAGAAACTACTAGAAGTTTGAATGATCAAATTTGGAGTTAATTTGAATTGTTTATGGATTTTGCAAATTGTACAGAAAGGAAAAAGGAAAATATTTTTACCCAAACAGGCTGGATCTGGGCGGCAACCGCGTGCGCAGGGCGAGACATTGGGAGGCAGCGCACTGGGCCTGGCCCAGCCGCACGGCCACACGGGGCGGCAACGATGACGTCGAAGGCGTCCGCCCAGAATACGCCTTCGCCTCGGGGAGACGGCTCCTGCAGAAGCCGTGTCCACTTAGCCTGCGCGCCCGGCCCTCAGGGTCGATGACACGCGGGGCCCATCTGTCGGGTTCATCCCCAACCTCCCGCTCGAACAGAGCAGGGGCGGGGCAGTGTCGACGGCGGCTTGCCAGCGCTGCAGGGCATCTCCGGCGGTGCTCCGCCCACCAGCGTGCTCAGGGGACCCGGCCGCACCCAACTGTGGGTGGCACGGTCTCCCAGGGCCACCGGGTTGAGTAGGGCATCGGCCACGGTGGGTGAGGCCGACGGTGATGGCGACATTGGTGCTACGAGGCAGCGGAGCAGAGGGAGAAGTGGTGAGGGGTTCCGTTGTGGTCAGGGGGTTCGCCTAGTGGAGAAAGGAGGGGAGGAGGAGGCCTCATTCGCGGGAATTTGAGAGAAGGCCGGTGGCTCGGCTTCGGCCATGGAGGAGCAAGAAGGGCTCGGGGGACGAATGGGTAGGCCTAGGGAGCGTACGGGAGAGAAAGAGAGCCAAAGGAGTGGAGAGGGGGCTCGGGGTGGCTTTAAATAGAAGGGGGGAGGTGCATAGCGGGGCCATGTGCCGGCGAGGCCGTAGCCGTCACTAGAGGCCATGGGAGGGCTTGGCTTCGAGTCTGAGGTCTTCCTGGGCGTGGTCTACGACCAGGGAGAGAGAGAGGGAGAGAGGAGCGAGCGCGAGGTGGGCCAGGGACGCGGGCGGCGATTGGTTGGTGCGGGTGGCACTCGGGCACGCGCCGCAGGGGGGAGAGGAGGGCGCGGGAGCAATTGGGAGACCTGCTGGCATGATGCGGACGCTGAGGCGCGTTGACTGGCGCGCTCGGGAGGCCCGAGGTGGACGGGAGCGCGGTGTCAATGGTCGGGAGCACCGTAGCATGCTCCAGAGCGCGTCTTTGGCCGGCATGTGTGACTTTTTCCCGCGTCCTTGCATGGCCACTTGTGTCTGGGAGCTTTGGGAGGGAGTAAACAAAGTGGAAATGTCATTGGATCCCTTGGATGGCGATGGAGTGAGAAGGAGAGGTTAGAAAGGATAGAAGTGTTGCTGTCCAGAGAAGAAAATGAGGGTTTTCACCCCCCAATAATTGAGCTGGGGGCTGGCAGGAGGTAGAAGAGGGTCAGTAGCAGCTGTGGTACAAAGTTTAGCCCATGGAGATTAGTGGAAGTGGTCAAAAAGGTGGTTTTGGAAATTTTGCAGAAGGTGTTTGTTGTAGGTTTGGGCAAGTAAATTAACTCCACTTGACATGAGAATTAATAGGATCAAGTGTCACATAATTGAGGTTGACCACCAAGTTTGAGCCCATTTTAAGAAAGTGTCCAATGCAACTTTTGTAAACCCTAGAAATTAGCAGAAATGGCTTTACCAAGATTTAGTCATGCAAATCTATTCTCCTTGATGCACCACTTGGTGTAGTGTCGTAATTTGAGGATTTGAACATGTCTACAAAAATTCAGATCAAAAGGACACACTTGGCAATGTAGAGTTGTTCAAATTTGGTTCTGGACAGAAAGGGTTTTGGGGTACTTTGATCAAGATAACATTCTCTCCAAATTGTGCCATTTGGTCTAGGGCAGATTATTACACCATTTGAGCATGTGCACCAAGTTTGAGAGCATTTGGACATGTTTGACAGTGCAAAAATGTTCATACTTGAAAAAGGACAGAAGTGGTTTTGAGAGGGTTTCATGGGGTTATACTATTCTCCATGACATGGTACTTGGCAAGATCATGAAAAATGTCATATGTGACATGTTAGAATTTTCTTGGATTTTTATGAAAATATTTCCTGTAGAAATATTTCAAATCCTTGAAAGGGCAGAAATGGTTTTGGGAGGTTTTGTCCAATATTTTGAACATGACCATGTGTGTAAACTCATATATATGGAAAATATATGTCCACTGAGTTTCCCTAAATTTTCTCAAATATTTTTGAAACATTAAAATAATTTTAACCTATTAAAGATCATTTCTGGCCTTAAGAAAAAGCCTTTAAATAAAATAGGAAAATAACTTTTAAAATTGTATTTTTGTGGTTTATGGGAGCCCTATACCTAATAGGTTTCAAATATACTTTTTGAAAGACTTTTCACACTCTTAATTAATTACTTATAGTTCAAGTCTCAATTCAGGGGTTTTTGGAAAGCCTAATTTATAAAATTCTTTTTGGCCAAAATATTTTTGCAAGAAATTGTTTTTATGTCCTACACACATGGCATGATCATTGGGCAAGGTTTTGGATCAAGGAGAAGGAGTATAAGAGTTGGAGGATTTATTTGATTTTTAGAGCACTTGCACACAACAAACAAAATCCAATCAAGGAAAGGTCCAAAACACTCAAAAGTTTTTGTCAAACCACATTTTATCATGATTTATTAGCTTAAGTGTTGTGGCATGAAAATCAGGGTGTGACAGACCTAGCCCCCTTACAAGAATCTCGTCCCCGAGATTCCCAGACTAGGCGCGGAAAGGAATACGAAAACTTCGATTTGGGGTAGTCTTCACGTCCTCATACTGCTTCTGCTTCTGTTTGGTGCTCCATTGAACCTTGAAGTACTCGATGGCATGGCTTCGTGTTTGTCGTCCTGCTTGATCCAGATTGCAATTGGGATCTCTCGCGTAGGTCATATTGGGCTGGAGGTCGATGGCTCGTGGTCGATGTCCTTGTAGAGACCGGGCTAGTTAGGAAGTTGGAAATGTTTCCGGAGTGGTGTCGTGTGGAAAAACGTTGTGCACAGTGGGTGACTCAGGTGATAACTCTAGCTGGTAGCCATCTATTCTTCGTCTTGCAGTGATCTTGGAAAGGGCCGATAAATCTTGGTGTGAGCTTCCCTTTGACATGGAAATGCTTGGTTCCTTTGAGAGAAGTGGTTTGCAGATATGCCTGGTCTTTGATGCGGAGGTATACTTCTTGAAGATGGTGATTGGTGTAGTTCTTCCTCCTAGACATCACGATCTTCAGATGTTCCTTGACCAGATCAACGATTCTTCTTCCGTCTTCGGGTCGACAAGTATGTCATCAAAGAAAGATGAGAACTAACTTGTCCAAGCACTCCATGAAGTCTATGTGGTACGTAAAGTGGGCTGAGGCATTGGTGATGGACGCGGTTGAGCATTGGCCAAGGTCTTATCGATCTAGAGCCAAATCCCAAGGTCAGGATCCGACCATGTTGTGGCTTGGTAGGGCGTAAGGGTTTCAAGGATTCTAGTGTGCGAGTGAATGTTTATCATACCATCCTTGAGCACAGTTTCTGAGATGCCAATCGTTCTATCTAGTCTTGCAAACAATCACATCATGTTACCGAAAGAATCATCCCGTATAGGTCAACTCCAATCATCACTCATGTTATTCATACCCTCATGACTCCCCGAGGGGAGGTCTAACCAAATCATATACATGTCAACTATCCCCAAACTCATATGTATGGCTACCCCTAAAAATCCATGGGTAGAGCATATAAGCTGCTAATCTTGAATTTAATCACCACAATCCAAGTGCTCAGTCTATTGATCCAAGGTCCATGATAAAGTGTCTCTATCCTAAGGAAACACGTCGTAAGCCACTCCAAGATCTTGTTTCCTTCCTATGAATCAACTCCAATAGCCCATTAACTTCCATTAGTCACTACATAATCCATTAATTCTACAAATCCAATGTCTATGGTGTCTCACATGAATCTTCTAATGTCCTATAGTCCCCAAATACTTGAAAGGGCTGTCTTTACCATAGTAAGTCCACCAATTTCCATTATCATGGTCAAGTAAACTCCAAGGTCAAGCTTATATCAACTCCGACAATTAATCCAATCTCCTAGTTTATAGTCCTCCAAGAAACATGGTATCATGATCGAGATCATCAGTCTAAATCCAATTTACTCTGAACCATGTAGAATTACTCTGCATCCATACTCCACTAGGATAACGTATTGAATCCAAATCTCATGTCCAACGAGAATTCCTATCTATTCCCCCAAGTCATTGATACAAACTCATCAAGTCATTTGTCCTCTATTCCTATATCCTCAAACTGGTCTTCCCTATGGTATCGTCAGTTCTAGTGCTATATTAGGATGATAATGTGCTCGTTCACTATGTCCACTAGTTCCATAATGAACCCAGTGTTGTGCAAGGTTTACAGAGGCTTAACTGGTTCTGTTGCAATTCTATGGGTTAAGCACATGGTTAAGGACTCGAGCTGGGGTATCCCGTGAAGTCTCGAAGGGTCTAAGAATGGGTTTCTAGTCTGGGGGTTAAACATGACTCTACGGGGTTTTACTTGGTCGAGGAGGTTGTAGAAAAGTTCTTCAGTGCTAGTTGGTCGCCGAAGTAGACTCCTTGGTGCATCTTGTCTTGCTGGTCTTCAGTTGAGGAGAGATATGAGAGGGATAAGTAGGATAAAGGGGGATGCCTAAAGGGGGGGTTCTATAGTGCAGGTGCAAACAACGGGTGGCAAAAAGGGCCAAACAAAAGAAACAAGGTAAGGAAGGTGATATAGTCGCATACTTGTTGCCTAGGGAAAAAGTGCGACCTATATCAAAACACAAACAAATAAAAACAAGCAACACACAATCATGGCTCTATTCCAACCATCATACGGACTCGACTGCACATAGGGGGTACACGACTCATCCTACCCTAGGGGTTCTCGGACTCAGTAATCGTGCCTTGAGCCTCGTGCAGTCTTCTGAGTTTTCCTCAGGTGTTGCTACGTCTCTTGTAGTTGTTCGATGAAACGGTCTAGGTTGAGCCTGAAGATTCTTCAACAACTTCTTGCCTGTTGAAGTGATGGGGTGAAGGTGGCTCCTTGTAGCAGGCATTGACTCGGTCTTCTGTTGTCTTCTTATTCATGACGATCCCGTTTTGTCTTCTAAGGCGTCGATGGTACCAGGTAGGTAATCCTTTATGCAATGACATTAACAAGGCATAGTAGAGATCCAACTTGTCGGTTACGTTGATGACAACATCGACACCAAGAGCGGGGGATGAAGAGAACCGTTTTCCTGCTCACTATAGTGAGGCGGACCAAATGGCGAGGTTCTCATCCACCGGTGGTTGCCGATACAACAACGGTAGTGACAGGGTTACTATATTAGCGATGTATATCATGATCTTGCATATCCTATGCCATGATCATCATAGGCTAACGTTGCATCATCCTAGGCAAATTCAAAGGTGTCACCGTCCTCTGGGTCTTCATGTCCTCATTCTTCAAAGGCGTATCTTCTGTTGGCATCGTCTTGCTGTGGTGTTGCCAATCTTGTGTTCAGAAGAGGTGGGTGAGTGTTTGGCAAGATGTAATCCTTCGAGGCTACCCACGAGGATTACAAGGAATCCCGTGGTTAGGGGCTTGAGGGTGCTAGCGACCGTTTGCAATAGTTTTGAAGGGAAGAAATCGATAGGGAAAGTATACCTTAGTTTTCAAAAAAAACTGAGAAGAGAAGAGAAGTATAGATAGTTTTGAAAACTAGTAATAGTTTTGGAAATAGTTTTACCCTAACTAGCGACCATGCTAACTAAGGCTTCCTACAGTCAGGATGGCTCTGATACCAGCTCTGTGGGGACCCCGACTCATAAGCCGTGATCACCGAATGCACGTGTACAGTGATCCCAGAGATCAATGCTCACTGAACACACAAGCTGAATAACAAGATTCTTACATCCATACATACCATATTACACAAGTAGGACCATTATGGTCAAGTCTTGAGTATAACATCGCAGCGGAAATCTTCGTCGATAACTTGGACCCATGCCATCTGCCTTAACCCTACAGGCATTCTGACTGGGAAGCGTCCTAGCTCGCATGTTCGTCACTGAGGTACTCTTCTTCATATCATGTTCTTTCATGCCTGGCCAATAAAATAACCAGTGGCAAGCCAATGAGTACTTTCAATGTACTCGCAAGCAACCCATGTTTTGGTTCAAGATACAACAATGCATGATATAGGTAATTTTTTTTGCGGATGCTAGTTTTTGAGTGCAATGACATGTTCAACAACTCGTAAGACATGCATCAGGAGAATTCAAGTAACCAAGAGGACAGGTTACATATATCAACACAAAGGGAGTGGGCTCCAACCCAGCTCATCCATGTCAAGTCCTTTGACTTGACCCAAGTAGTTCTTCCCACACACACTGGTTTGTAAACAAGTGGACATAGCCCAAGAGCGGTTACCCTACTGTCCTTGACCGTGGACACGGCTATTCGAATAGTTTTACACTCTGCAGAGGTTGCACACTTTACCCACAAGATCCAGGGGAACTTTCGTGTCATCCACGACCCGCGGTACCTCAAGTACCCGGGGTAAGCACCCGATCACTATCTTTCCCTAGACGACACTAACATGGAGTCCACTCGATTGGTAGTAAACCCCGTGCCCAACATTTCACAACTTAAAAATTGTGGAGCCTAGCTCCCATATTCATCACATACCACTGGCATGGGGTACCAACGGTGTGTCTGGTGCCCAATAAAAATGTTCTTGGCCGCCCTACCTGGCACGACCCCGTCCCGAGAGAGCACACCAACAACTCTCCCGTCACTAGTAACGTGGGATCCAAGCTAGTATCGGCCTAGGTAATCAATAATGCCCTTTCCCATACAAGGGTAGAGTGGTTGCGCATGTAAGGTTGGAATAACGGTCGCAACTTAAACCAATCTGTTTTGAAAAACAACACACACACTTGCCTCGGTACACCACTTCGTTATCAAGTGGTTACCCAACTCATCATCTCCCCCGGGCATAAGTGGCACCCGATGGGGGTTTTCGAGAAGTCTTTTGAAAATACTTTGTCTCCATCACCATGCAGATTCCCATCCCTTTTGCGTAGCACTACTTAGCATCCTATCTACTCCCACCGGCATAACCCTCATAAGGAGGTAGGGTCATGCACAATGCAAGTATCAACGAGGAAGTAACAGAGGCAACCCATCAAAGTGGTTACCATCTCATCATGATTCCAATGCAACACTAATAAAGTGCTATATGACATGCATAAAAAGGGTTTCATAAATATGGTCAAAGGGCTGCTTGCCTGTTTTAACAAAGTCTTCGAGGTCTTCAAATATCTCTGACAACTCCAAGCATTTTGTCTACTTCGTCAACTATCGTTGAAAGCAACCATAATAAGCAACACAACAAGGCAGGAAATGAAAGTGCTCTAAAAATATTGATTTGACTTTTCTAGGACATCTCTGGTTATATGAAAATTAACCAGAGTGGTTTCATTGGAATTGGGTCGGTGGGTATTTCTAAACATTTGGATATGATGGAATCAAGGGGTTTATGGATTTGCAAGAGGTGTACAGAAATATTATTTTGAAACATGAGCAAGGATACCCATTTAACAAGGCATGATTTTAGAAGCATCTAGGAGTTGGTTTAACTGGATTTGGAGTTCAAATGATTTCTCTATGAATTGCAAAGTTGGCTATATATGAAGGAATAGACCACTACTTGAGGTGATACAGAAAGTATTAGTAAAATGTTCAAAAACTAAGTTTTCAACTTATAAACAACTAGGATTTTGAATCATGGAATTTGGATCAAAAATGGGCTCTCTGTGATTTTCTAAAGTTTATCACAGAAATGAAAAAATAGGATTTGCTGATTATTTGTGAAAGAAATATTTTTTTAAAAATGTGCAAGTAGCACCATGCGATAGGGAATGAATTTAGAAACTACTAGAAGTTTGAATCATCAAATTTGGAGTTAATTTGAATTGTTTATGGATTTTGCAAATTGTACAAAAAGGAAAAAGGAAAATGTTTTTACCCAAACAGGCTGGATCTGGGCGGCAACCGCGTGCGCAGGGCGAGACATAGGGAGGCAGCGCACTGGGCCTGGCCCAGTCGCGCGGCCGCATGGGGCGGCAATGGTGACGTCGAAGGCGTCCACCCAGAATACGCCTTCGCCTCGGGGAGACGACTCCTGCAGAAGTCGTGTCCACTTAGCCTGTGGGCCCGGCCCTCAGGGTCAATGACATGCGGGACCCATCTGTCGGGTTCATCCCCAACCTCCCGCTCGAACAGAGCAGGGCGGGGCGGTGTCGACGGCAGCTTGCCAGCGCTGCAGGGCATCTCCGGCGGTGCTCTGCCCACCAGCTTGCTCAGGGGACCCGGCCGCACCCAACTGTGGGTGGCACGGTCTCCCAGGGCCACCGGGTAGTGTAGGGCGTCGGCCACGGCGGGCGAGGCCGACGGTGATGGCGACATTGGTGCTACGAGGCAGCAGAGCAGAGGGAGAAGTGGTGAGGGGTTCCGTTGTGGTCAGGGGGTTCGCGTAGTGGAGAAAGGAGGGGAGGAGGAGACCTCATTTGCGGGAATTTGAGAGAAGGCCGGTGGCTCGGCTTTGGCCATGGAGGAGCAAGAAGGGCTCGGGGGGACGAATGGGTAGGCCTGGGGAGCGTACGAGAGAGAAAGAGAGCCAAAGGAGTGGAGAGGGGGCTCAGGGTGGCTTTAAATAGAAGGGGGAGGTGCAGAACGGGGCCGTGCGCCGGCGAGGCCATAGCCGTCGCTAGAGGCCACGGGAGGGCTTGGCTTCGAGTCTGAGGTCTTCCTGGGCGTGGTCTACGACTAGGGAGAGAGAGAGAGGGAGAGAGGAGCGAGCGCGAGGCGGGCCAGGGATGCGGGCGGCGATTGGCGGGTGCGGGTGGCGCTCGGGCACGCGCCGCAGGGGCGAGAGGAGGGCGCGGGAGCAAGTGGGAGACCTGCTGGCGTGATGCGGACGCCGAGGCGCGTCGACTGGCGCGCTCGGGAGGCCCGAGGTGGACGAGAGCGTGGTGTCAACGGTCGGGAGCATGGTAGCGTGCTCCAGAGCACGTCTTTGGCCGGCATGTGTGGCTTTTTCCCGCGTCCTCGCATGGCCACTTGTGTCTGGGAGCTCTGGGAGGGAGTAAACAAAGTGGAAATGTCATTGGATCCCTTGGATGGCGCTGGAGTGAGAAGGAGAGGTGAGAAAGGATAGAAGTGTTGCTGTCCAGAGAAGGAAATGAGGGTTTTCACCCCCCCCCCCCGCAATAATTGTGCTGGGGGCTGGCAGGACTTACTGGAGGTAGAACAGGGTTAGTAGCAGCCCATGGAGATTAGTGGAAGTGGTCAAAAAGGTGGTTTTGGAAATTTTGCAGAAGGTTTTTTTTGTAGGTTTGGGCAAGTAAATTAACTCCACTTGACATGAGAATTAACAGGATCAAGTGTCACACATAATTGAGGTTGACCACCAAGTTTGAGCCCATTTTAAGAAAGTTGCCAATGCAACTTTTGTAAACCCTAGAAATCAGCAGAAATGGCTTTACCAAGATTTAGTCATGCAAATATATTCTACTTGATGCACCACTTGGTGTAGTGTCATCATTTCAGGATTTGAACATGTCCACAAAAATTTAGATCAAAAGGACACACTTGGCAATGTAGAGTTGTTCAAATTTGGTTCTGGACAGAAAGGGTTTTGGGGTACTTTGATCAAGATAACATTCTCTCCAACTTGTGCCATTTGGTCTAGGGCAGATTATTACACCATTTGAGCATGTGCACCAAGTTTGAGAGCATTTGGACAGGTTTGACAGTGCAAAAATGTTCAAACTTGAAAAAGGACAGAAGTGGTTTTGAGAGGGTTTCATGGGGTTATACTATTCTCCATGACATGGTACTTGGCAATATCTTAAAAAATGTCATATGTGACATGTTAGAATTTTATTGGATTTTTATGAAAATATTTCCTGTAGAAATATTTCAAATCCTTGAAATGGGCAGAAATGGTTTTGGGAGGTTTTGTCCAATATTTTGAACATCACCATGTGTTTAAACTCATATATATGGAAAATATATGTCCACTGAGTTTCCCTAAATTTTCTCAAATATTTTTGAAACATTAAAATAATTTTAACCTATTAAAGACCATTTCTGGCCTTAAGAAAAAGCCTTTAAATAAAATAGGAAAATAACTTTTAAAATTGTATTTTTGTGGTTTATGGGAGCCCTATACCTAATAGATTTCAAATATACTTTTTGAAAGATTTTTCACACCCTTAATTAAGTACTTGTAGTTCAAGTCCCAATTCAGGGGTTTTTGGAAAGCCTAATTTATAAAATTCTTTTTGGCCAAAATATTTTTGCAAGAAATTGTTTTTATGTCCTACACACATGGCATGATCATTGGGCAAGGTTTTGTATCAAGGAGAAGGAGTATAAGAGTTGGAGGATTTATTTGATTTTTAGAGCACTTGCACACAACAACAAAAAATCCAATCAAGGCAATGTCCAAAACACTCAAAAGTTTTTGTCAAACCACATTTTATCATGATTTATTAGCTTAAGTGTTGTGGCATGAAAATCAGGGTGTGACATGCATGGAGGAGGATTAATGGGACACTTTGGCATGAAGATGTCGGTGCAACAAACAATGGGTGTGTTGCCCAGACCGTGCACAGGCTCAAGAGAAAGGTTGGAATGTCTAAGACCAGACCAAGCAGAAGATACCACTAAGGAAAAAACCCCGTTGTCGGGCAGGCGAGCCTGACGAGGTAGAGGTTGCCCTAAGACAAATTTCAAGACTGTCATGGCTGGCTTGTTGGGCACGATGGAGGGCAGACTATCCCTCCAAGGCTCCACCGCCCCACCTCACAACAACGCAAGTCACTGGTCGGTGCGGTGTCGAGCCCCAATGTGGCTAAGTGGCTATTATTTGGCACCTGGTAGCCACTTCCTATGGAAATCACCTCTAGATGACATCCGTCCAAAGACATGTCACGGAGACAGGCGAGATCGTGGCCGAATGGCCCGGCAAGGCTTGCCTGGCTGCGCTACGATGTGACACTAAGCGGCACATTTAGTGCGCCCTGACCTACCTACAGGGTTAGGTATCATAGCACTGTTCGCTATCTAATCAGTGCACAATGACTAATTTGCCATTGTGGTAACTCCTTGACCTATAAAGGGCGGGCCATGGCAACCATATAGAGAATTCGGACCCCTATATACTCATACGCGCTTAGCTGCTCTCGCCCCGAGGCCACCTTGCCGGGCTAGAACGCCACGTCTCCACCACAGTCCCCTCATCAATCCACCAAAGCAGGAGTAGGGTTTTACGCCTCGGGGCAGACCACACTTAGGTAAAAACTACCCGTGCAACCTCTCCGCTCTTTGTGCAATGTGCTCATCCCCCCTGCCGAACCATAAGGAGCTGATGGCCCATAGGTGGCCGTGGCTTCCCATGGCATCTTTGGCGCGACAGGTAGGGGGTAGCACTTACGCGAACCCGAGAAGCGTACGTAGTGCGTAATCTTCATCACCGTTTTCTTCATTGACGACTTCATCATCCATGACGCCCAAGAAGAAGCCCGGTGCAGCGGCTCACCCATCCACCTCGAAGGCCCCATCACACGCGGCTGCCAGCGCCGCGGGGGCCACGGGTACACACGGAGACGTGGACGCTGCGGGGGACGTGGTCAGTGCACGGGGCATCATCACCCCCTCCCTTGCGGCCGAAGCAGGAGCAGTAG
Organism: Triticum dicoccoides; assembly: GCF_002162155.2. Taxonomy (NCBI): domain Eukaryota; kingdom Viridiplantae; phylum Streptophyta; class Magnoliopsida; order Poales; family Poaceae; genus Triticum; species Triticum dicoccoides. The sequence goes on along the minus strand of NC_041384.1, from coordinate 282,614,139 downwards.
GCACCAAAGGAGGACAGTGTCAGCAACATCCTAGCGGCCACGCTCCACAAGATGCAGGGGGAGAGATCGTTCCAACTGCACCTCTCCCCCCACCGAAGGACGCAGCCACAACGGTGGCGCTCGCTCTGGGGCGAACCGCGACCCTCCGGCCGCCCTAGCTGCGGGTGCGGCCCTAGGGCATGTGCTACCCCTAGAGCGGGCCGACCAATGTGATGCATCGAACAAAGGCGCCGACCCCCAAGCGCATCTCCCTCGCCACCATGCCACCCTGGCAACTAGTCCGCGATGACGAGAGTATGGTGCTGCCACTATCGGCACTATCAGAAGCCAAGTGATGCTACGGTCTACGTCATCACCCTTACCGAGAACCGCTTCGGAGGCCATGATGTGGGCCCAACTCCTGATGAGATTTTTGCTGGCAGCCGATCGGATGGACGAGTGGAGAGCCACCATCTAGAGTCTGATTGGTTTCACTGAGGCGGGAGGAGAACAGCGAGCGGGCCCGTCATGGCGTCCTCAAGCGGCAACAACGGCCCAAGCTACTGGCCATCCCAAAGGGGCCACCCCCATGTTGCAATCCCCTCCGCTGCAGCCAGCACAGGGGCCGCAGCCAAAGCCGCGCGACCAAGACCGCTATGACGTCTCGATGGCTTTATCCGATCCACGAGCGCGGCGGGACCAGTAGCTAGCCCTAGAATACAGGTGGAGGGAAGACGCATGTGTCACCATGGAAGGATGCCGCGACACCCGCCACCAGTCTGATAGGTGCAATGGCTCCGACGTTGACGACCCCACACTCGGTGCAGGTGGGTACCTACCTTTCGAGGTTGGGTGCCCCGCCTTCACTCGTTAGTTGCGGCAAGTCCGTTGGCCATCCGCTCGCATGTTCAAGCTAGAAATACTAGAGAAGTACGATGGGAGACTGAACCCGACAGAGTTCTTGAGCATCGACACCATCGTTGTTCAAGCTGGCGGGGGAAGAGACGAGAAGGTGTTCACCAACTACTTCCCTTTGGCAGTCAAGCCAAATGTGAGGTCTTGGTTGATGCACCTACCGGAGAACTCCATTTCGACCTGGGCTGACCTGTGCCATGAGTTTGTTGGCGCCTTCACGGGTGGCCACCAAGAACCATGGCGGCCTAGCGACTTGTAGCTCCTCCCGCAGAAGGAAGGAGAAAGTTTGCAGAAATACATGCAGAGATTCAGCCGAGTACACAGGAACATTCTAGACATCCACTCGGCACCTATGATAGTTGTGTTCTAGTCCAACATGCGCAACTGTCGGATACGTTCTAAGATGAAAGTTCGGTTTCCCAAGACTGTGAAAAAGCTATACGCTCTGGTGAATAAGTGTGCTCGGGTGAAGGAGGGGAGGAGACTCCCTAGATAAAAACACGGCGTAGACATCGACTAAGAATACGACGATGACACCACCAATCAGAAGAAGAAGAAGAACAAGAAGTGCAAGGATAAGGTAGTGATGACCGTTGAAGGATCGAGCATACCTAGTACCGGCAAGAAGGCCAAGGCCAAGTTTCCCGGCAAAGAAGTTGCCACATGCACTAATTGCCAGGAAGCCGCGGCTGCTAAGAAAGTTAGGAAGAGTGATGGCCCGTACAACATGATCCATCGGACTAAGGGCCACGATCTTTAGGAGTGTCATCTGGTTGAGCAACTCGTCAAGAAGAAGAGGGGTGAGTATGAGAAGCATGATAAGGAGAAAGACCAAGATGGCGTTGGCGGGAAGGGTTAAGGCGGCAGAGTGCGTCACCTCGGCAAGGCTCCTCATAATCAAGGAAAACCCGCCAAGGACCATGAGAAGAAGGATTGTGATGACTAAAGTGATTGAGGAGATGAATTGAAACCAGCGAGCAGGAGTTCCAGAAAGCCACTGACGCCCTATGCATTGTCGGGGGTGCATCTTTGCAATCCCGTCACCGCCAACTTAAACAGTGGAGGCGTGAAGTCAATGCCGTCGATCCAGTGGTAGATCCAAGTAGCTGCTCAAGTGGTCCCGCGTTCCAAGTATTGAAGAGCAACACCATGACCGCACCACCGCGGTAGGGTGCTTGCCATTGTTAGTCTCACCAACATTCCGCAACCTCAAGGTCACAAAGTTGTTGGTTGACGGCGGGGCCGAGTTGAATCTAATTTCTCCAAAGGTCATCAGCAAGCTCCAGATATCAGAGGAAGAACTCAGGGTTACCGGCACGTTTCAAGGGATCAACCCCGGTAGGAGTTGTCCTAAGGGGAAGATCACACAACCGGTGACATTCGTGGGAGAGTTGAATTACTGGACTAATAAGATCGTGTTTGATGTGGTCGACCTCCCCTACCATACAATGGAATCCTTGGTCCCCCAGTTCTAGCCAGATTCACGGCCGCATCAGACTATGCATACAACACTCTGAAGATGCCAGGGCCCGCGTCATTTCCATTCCATAGGACGAGAAGGATGCAATCATATGCATGGACAAGATGTACCAGGAAGCAGTCGCGGTAGAGGCCATGGAAGCCACTATTCCCACCAAGGACAGCAAGAAAAGGAGGAGAGATAGCAAGGATGCCATCAACGAATCCGGGAAGCGTACCTCTTTGGAGTATGTTGCGCCTCTTGATGACTTGCCAGAGAGTTCCGATAGCAAGAGATCCAAGGCCGCTGCACCTGCTGTGAAAAGGTCCCGGCAGAGCTGGCTGGCACTGATGGTACCTTCATGATTAGTGCCACCCTCGATGACAAATAGGAAAGCATGCTCGTTGTCATCGTGTGGGTGAATGTCGATGTGTTTGCTTAGCAACCGTGTGACATCCCCAGTGTTCCCAGGGAGGTAATCGAGCACCACCTTGCTGTCTGCCCAAATGCCCAACCCGTCAAGCAAAAGATCCGGAAGCAAGCTTTGGAGCGGCAGAAGTTCATTGCCGAGGAGATCAAGAAACTTGAGGCAGCTGGTCTGGTCACAGGAGTACTACATCCAACGTGGTTAGCAAAGCCTGTGGTGGTGCACAAGGCTAATGGGAAATGGAGGCTTTGTATAGATTTCATAGATCTGAACAAGGCATGCCCGAAGGACCCATTTCCCTTGCCGCGCATCGACTAGATTGTGGATTCCACCTTAGGGTGTGGCCTGCTTTCTTTCCTGGATGCATACTCTGGATACCACCAGATCTTCATGTCCAAGGAAGACGAGGAAAAGACAGCATTCATAACTCCATGTGGCACGTACTGCTTTGTACGGATGCCCTCCGGGTTGAAGACCGCCGGGTCCACTATTGCAAGAGCAATACTAATTGGCTTTGAGTCCCAGTTGCACAGAAATATTGAAGCTTACATGGATGATTTAGTGGTCAAGACCAAGGATAGATCAACCCTCATTGATGACTTGAAAGAGACCTTTGCCAACCTACTCAAGATCAACTTGAAGCTGAACCCGCAGAAGTGTGTGTTTGGCATTCCTTCCGGCAAGCTACTTAGCTTCTTTGTGTCCCATCGGGGGATAGATGCCAACCCCGACAAGATCAAGGCTATCGGGCAGATTTAAGCACCCAAGACAGTTAAGGTCGTGAGACGTTTGACTAGATGAATTGCCATGCTGAGTAGGTTCATTCCAAGGTTGCCGAGCGCGCCTTGTTGTTCTTCAAAATCTTGAAGAAGGCGGGGCCCGTGGAGTGGACCCCGGAGGTGGACGCAGTGCTGCAAGATATGAAAGCCTACCTTTCCTCTATGCCAACATGTCACAGCCACGGATTACTGCCTGCAATTAGTTGCATCATGGTGCATCATGCATCATGTCTAAATTCCAGTGAAATTTGAATTGAGGGAATTCTCAAGCCTCAGAAAAATCATTTTAAAAAAAGGGGCAAGAACCCTTAACCTTGCATTCAGTGAAACCAAAATGGCCTTCATTAATGTCTGATAATTTTGGCAAGGGTTTGGATCCAAACCAAAAATATTGAACATTTTTAAGCAATTATTTTGGCACTGAATTTAAATCATTATTGTATTTGAATTTGGAATTATATTTATAATACATGGGATATATTTTCAAATAAGTATGGAATGTTTTATGTGCTATTGGAAAATTCCATCTAGCAACATAAATTATTAAGAGGATATTTGGCACTGTTTTGAATTCGTTTAAATTTGAAAATAGTGGAAATGTCCTACTTCGATCATGTGTCTGTCCCTTTGGGGAAATTTGAAAACAGTGTCCTACTTCGATCATGTGTCTGTCCCTTTGGGGAAATGTCACGCGGTGTATACCGAAGTCCTGTTAGCCTGCTACAGCCCGGTTTACCGGAGTCCAGCCAGCCCAGCTGCTATAGCCCGGATTCACTCGCTGTTGACCGACACGTTTGATGCTGGGTCATGTATGCCTGTCCCTGTAAGTTAGTGCCACTTTGGGTTTACAACTAGTCATGTCGTCCCGGGTTCTCTGTCATATGGATGCGAGCGACACTATCATATACGTGAGCCAAAAGGCGCAAACGGTCCCGGGCCAGGTAAGGTGGCATCCATGGGAATACCGTGCGTGAGGCCGCAAAGTGATATGATGTATTACATGCCAGATCGATGTGACTTAGGATCGGGGTCCCGACAGCTTTGGTATCAGAGCATGACTGCCTGTAGGATTGCCAAGCCAAACTGGTCGAAGTCGTGTCTAGAAATGCTTTAGTTATATAAGGGAATTGATTGTGGAAGGGAACGTAGGGATCTTTTTACTCCTTTACCTTATGCCTTCAGATCTGAGTCAACCTCTTCTTTTCTACGGGGATTAAGAACTAGGCCTTCTCATCTATCTATCAGGCTGACGAGTTACTATGATAGAGACTTATAAGATTGATGGATTCAAGTCTCAGTTTGGTTTCTAATACTTCTGTGTGTTAAACAGTTGGTCTCAGAACCTTGATATTGTCATGTTGAGTGGTTATGCCACCATTTTGCAGGATGTCTCAAATCTTTTTGAGCACTTACAGCCGTTATGCTGTCCGAGTCATCCCAGGTTTCTAAATAGTCTGATGCATTTGCAAATCCCTTCTTTCCATTCCCAATGTCCCTTTGGGCCAGTTCAACCACACTAATAGGTGAGTTGAGGTACTCTATTGCCTCAACATATATGTTGGAGCTATTATTATGACCCTAGGTGTTTTAGGGAGTCACCTAGTAATCTAGCCATGTTTTGTGTTCCCAGTGTGATGATTCTGGCCACCATTCTCGAAAGCATCCCGTGATGCCATTTAGTTAGTAGGCCTTCTATTTATGGGTTCTTAAGCCCAAGATTCACTCTAGTTACCTCGTGTTGATAGTGTTGCTCGTACCTTTAGGATATTAGTAACCTTTGCGATAGTCCTCGAGGTCCGTGGTATTTCCTTCTTCCAAATACCATGAACTACTTATGGCAGAAGATCTTTGAACCAATGATCACAACAAGAGTGCTCTTGATGAGCTCTCCATTAAAAAATTGTGAATCTGCCGGTCCTTCCTCTTTTGCATGGGTTATCCGGAAGAAATATGTTGAACTTGTTCGACATACTAATCTATGCATCCACAACTCAGAAAATTATATGTTCCTTGAGTTTTTCCTCTTCAGTTGTATCCCGACCATCCTCTATAAGTTGATAGCCAAGAGTATGCGTGCATTCATTCATCAATGCCTATTATTATTGTAGTCCGTCAAGACGTTCTACTTCAGAATGACTAGGAGAAACAAACTCCAGTAGCTCATCCATTTCTAGGATTGGGTCAAAGTAGTTGTATCCCGCAGATCAAAATGCCAATCCAGCTTTTGTTCTGTTCTACCTCGGAGTATCACCCTCTTTCATAACAAGAGTATCGTGAGAATTGCACACACCCTCAAATGAATTCTTGACGCAGTGATACTTCTTGCCATCATTGTTCATTCCTCGTTCCCGTGTTATTGTAACTGGAATGCCGACAAGTGAATCGTGATGTGTGAAATCAATACTCCTAGGAACCCCGTTGCTTGGTAGTTAATGGACGATAATTTAATTCTTAGTGTGTTGGTTATTGGATCATCATTCTAAGATAGATCCTGCTACCTAGTCCTATTTCTGGTGCACTCTTCGGTCAATGAGTTAGGATTGTGTGAATCCCTCACTTTCTTGATCACATCGTCTTGCCCTAAAAAGCAAGATTGTTCTCGAGCTTAGTAACATATCGGTGGTTCGTGATTTTTCTGAATATCTTCTCGGAAGTGTTACCAGGTTGTCCCCTGACCGTTATGTTGAGCTCGCGATCAAGTTGGTTTTCTTATAAACCACCCCTTCTCAAAGAATCTGTGTTGGATATCCATGAGCTAGTTGGTTAAGCTGAACAACAACTTGGAGAGTTGGAAGTTAAAAGCTTGCCTAACTTAGTCATTTAAAGGGATGTATTTGTGTTGTGTGTGCATTGAAGAAATAAGATATTTTCATCGATTGTCCCTCATGACCAGTTGTTGGACGTATTGTGTTATCCAATCTTTGATTGGAGTGTGGGCTATCTTCAAATCAAACCGAACCAACGATGCTCGTAATGCTATGTTACTCGTGGTTGATCCCTCGACCATAAACAATTACATCTATTTGCTCTGACCAATGCTATTACTTTGTTCACATAGTTATGGAATTCCATCTATATGGAAACCTCGATAAATTTTTGTTGAGCCCGTTGACAACATTTTCATCAACTCCATGATTCATGTTGAACATGAAGCTAGTGTTGGAAACTTTTGTAAGCATTATCTTCATGTACCATTCATGAAGTATATGTTTGGATGAAAGAAGTGACTTCCTCCAATTCACGTGCATTCGATGCAAGTTGCTGCCGTGAATTCAAAAAAGTTTGTTTTGCTTCCACTGGAATCATCCCAAGCCAGTCATACACGTGCGAAGTATTCTATGGTTTGATAGATTGATCAACTTCATTCCATATGTATATCCTAGAACACCAAGCTACTGATTGATTTGTTAAAGGAGAAGAAGTTCCTTCCTAAGAGCTAATCTGGACTTATGTAAGGACTTCGATATCCTCGATGATGGTTCCTCACCTGAACTTCGGTAGTGTTTTACTAAAAGACTACTGTGTGATCATGCTTGTCTTGGACAGTGTGTTCACATGTTTGTAGCAGAACCATCTCATGTTTTGGAGATTGCTACCGTAATTCATTTCCCAAGAATCTCGCAACGTCATCTCGTCGATTTGTGTTACAAACATTCATTTTTATCTCTAGACTAGATGAGTTTGGAATATCCTGACACCAACCAGATCTGAATCTCAGGCAGATATGATGGTTGGAACATTTCCCAAGTACTGTAATATTGGTCTCTTTGTAACCGGTAAATTGGATGTCATGGCCAACACACCCAGCCGGAAGACCTATTATTGTAGTATCTTGATTGAGGAAGTTGGCCACCTCCCCAAAAGGATGTCGTAGGATTTACTTCCGTTGTTGTTCCTTATGGATTCCTGAGCTCCCGGAGTCCGACCTGCTACTTGATGTTCTAAATACCAAACCATATCAATAAATGGGTTACGCTAGCACATCAAGCACAACATTAGAAGCAGAGTGCTAAACGTCTCTTGGTCGATCATCAGGTTTTGTTTCCTTGGCCTCGCTAACGTGAAATCTGAGAAGGGTTATCTTCCTTTGCATCTGCATCGTCCAGCACTATTCATCATGGTAGTATGTTGTGTTGCCAGGATCCTTGACACGGTTATTGGTTAAACCTTGATGAATATGGAAATGCTCAAGTTCTTGAGAGCACGTGCAAGCAACTGGGATTTATCATCGGCATTAATTGAGATCCGCTCTCAGATTCTTCAATTTTGACATAACCTTTCAAACAATGGAATCACTCTCTATTGTTGAGTTCTCCCAGTTACTAGAATCATTCCCAGCATTGGCATTTTTTCCTAGCTTGCACCGCCATTGTGCCATTCGACCATGGACTACCCATCTCGGCAATTTTTGGTCAGGATCATCTTCAAAAGTGGTCCTACCATGGGTCCCATCCATTTCCGATGATAAGCAAAAATCATCCATTGAGTTGCCTTCAACAAGGTAGTCCACATCATCCATTCTAGTCTGGGTATGCCATCCCTTCTTACTCCGCCAAACGATTGTTGTGATTTTCCTTAGGCTAGTATAAAGAGTTTCAGTGATCTCTGAATCAAAAGTAATTCTTTTTTCCACTTAAGGGAATATTTCGGCAAGTCACCTTCCCTAAGGTGCTGTTTTGGAATCATGGCACACAACTCCTCGTTATCTTGAAACCATGCACCACCTTGTTCAGCGTGGAATTGTGCTTATCAACTTGAATCTTCATTATCTGTTTCACTCCATCCCTTTGGATGTTTGCTTCGTGTCTCAGCTCGAGAGATGTTTAATCGTCTCACTCCATGAGTTGATCCTGAGTGCTCGACCTTTGAGGAGATCGATTCCTATAGAGTTTCTTCTATCGTCATCGTGTTGGATAAAGATCTCGAAAATAAAGACATCAAGATCAATTTGAAGCAATGAATCAACATCTTCGAGAAGGGAAAATGGATCATGAAGATCGTGTGAGCTTTGTGTCCCATCTGTCTTCTCACCTCATGTCTTGAATCTCGGGATGAGATTCTTGTTTAGTGGGGGTGAGTTGTCACAATTCTAGATTACTGCGTGTAATTAGTTGCATCAGAGTGCATCATGCATCATGTCTAAATTCCAGTGAAATTTGAATTGAGAGAATTCTCAAGCCTTAGAAAAATCCTTTGAAAAAGGGGCAAGAACCCTTAAACTTGCATTCAGTGAAACCAAAATGGCCTTCATTAATGTTTGATAATTTTGGCAAGGGTTTGGATCCAAACCAAAAATATTGAACATTTTTAAGGAATTATTTTGGCACTGAATTTAAATCATTATTGTATTTGAATTTCGAATTATATTCATAATATATGGGATATATTTTCAAATAACTTTGAAATGTTTTATGTGCTATTGGAAAAGTCCATCTGGCAACATAAATTATTCAGAGGATATTTGGCACTGTTTTGACAACAGTGGCAAAGTAAGAAACAAAAAGAAGAATAATAAAAGGAGGAAACTTACCTGGGCCAGTGCTGGCCTGGCACTGTGCCGGCCCAGCCGACTGGCCAGCGCCATTCACCCCCTACCTCACGCCAGAAGGCAGGGGCACGTGCCCGTCGCGCGCCGGCCACGCACCGGCCACTTCCTGCCTCCCTGCCTTTCTCCCCGTCACCCTGAGGACGCCACGCGACCCCCTTGACGCTCTCTCGCTCTCCCTCGTCCTCATCCTCTCCCCTAGACCTCTCTCTCACCACCGAACGGAGCCGCCGCCACCGTCGCCGTTCGTCGCTACCACCGATCTCCCCACGCCCATCCGGATATGCCACGAGCTCCGCCTCGACCCCCGCATCCTCTGCACCAAGCTAGGAGCCGCCAGGAGCTCCGTGACGACGTCCCCGACTCCTTATTCCTCCTCGGGTTGCCGGAGATCCCCTTCGTTGCCCACTCGCTCCGTCGCTTCCCCGAGCCCGTTGAGACCGCCGACAAACTCACTGTGAGCACTGCTTCATTTCCCCCCTAGGATCATTGTCGATTTCTTCCTGTAGCACTTTCCCCATGAGCACCGAGAGCTCACCGTCATAGGCCATGTCGCCGACGAGTCCATAGCTCGAACCAATAGAGCCCAAAGATGCTACCGTCCTCCTGGCACTCCCAGATGGCGTAGAAAGCTTCAGCTTGCTTTCCCGTGCTCCGTAGCCTCCTCCCCGATGAGCCCGTGTGTGCGCCGCCCTGCGAGGTCATCGCCGGCATCGTTTTCGGCCACCCCGCGGCCTCCCGTCCGGTCGTTTGGATAAGCACGAGCGAGAGGCCCTCCCTGGTGCCAGCAGCGCGACGAACTGCCGTCCCTAACGCGAGTCTGGCGAGCTCTCGCCATCGGTTTGGTCATCGCCGGCGTAGATCTGGCGATGATGATGTTGCCGCTTAATTAGGGTTTAATCACCTATTTAATCAACCATAGTGACACAGACAGTTGGGCCCCACTCCCTTAATTAACCTTGATTAGTTTATGTTTAGGATTAGTTTAAGTCAAGTGGGCCCTAGCTGTCAGGTTTGACCTGTCCAGTCAGCATTGACCTGGCCCCACTGGTCAGCCTCTCTTCCTTCCTTGTCACACTGACGTGCAGGCCCCACAGGTCAGATTTGACCTGGGCCTCCCCTGTTGACTTGATGATGTCACAGCAATGTCATGTTGACGCAGTTAATCATTTGCTAGATTAAAAACAATCCAGGAAATTCCAAAAAATAGTATAAACTTCTAAAAATCATAGAAATTCAACCGTAACTCCAAATGAAATATTTTATATATGAAAAATGATCATAAAAATATGAAGAATCTGTTTATGCCATGATCATGCATGTTCGAACAAGTTAACCTCACTGAATAGGACAAATGATGATTAGGGCAATTTATGAAATAACATTTGGAGTTGGAATTTGATCTTGTTTGAGTTCCACCTGATTTAACTTGGCCAGATATTACATTAGGTGAATTCAGTACCTTAACATGACATGTCATTCATGTGAATGTGCATTGCATTGTTTGTGTTCCTTCTTTGCTAGTCGATGGTTGTTTCTCCCTCAATAGACGTATGTTCCGACGGTAAGTTCGATGACACCGGTGAAGAGCTATACTATCTTCAGAAGTGCCAAGCAAGAAAACCCCCTTTTTATTCCGATACAACCCCAATCTCTCGCTCCTGCTCTCTTTTACTGCATTAGGACAACAATGATTCAACTGTTACATGCTGCAACAGTTGAACCCCTTTCCTCTGCATGACTTGTCATTGCCATAGTAAATAGATGAAACCCACTAGCATGGGTAGGAGTTGTTTGAGCCCTGATGTGCTTACTCATTCATGCTTGTTTGTCATGCCTGCTACTGCTTATAGTTGAGTCAGGTCTGATTCATCGGGGATGAATTAGAGGTGTGTGAACTTAGTTGTGAGCTAAGTGTGTGAACACGATTTGGTAAAGGTATCAGTGAGAGGCCATGTAGGAGTAAATGGTGGGTTGTCTCATTGAAGTCGTCCTCAGGAATTGAGTTCTGTGTTTGTGATCCATGAACATCCACTACCACACATTGGAATGCTTAAGTGCCCCTCTCGACTTATTAATCAACCTGATCTCTGTCCAGGAGTTGCAACTAGTTTCTGGTGTTCGTAGGTTGTGTTAGTAGTCTACCAAGTGGTACCCGATACAGGTGGGCTTGGGACAGACTAGGCACAGTGAAAGTGCGTTATATCGACTAGAGGGGGGTGAATAGGCGATTTTTATGAAATTCTTCACTGGGGAATTTGCCGGCGAGGAAATTCCTTAGCGAAGAACTACTAGCAGCGGAATAAGTACTCAAAAGTAAACATAACAGAATACAAGCATAGTCATCATGATGAAATGAAGATAGGCACATAGTACAGGAAGCGTAATGACAGGATAACACAGGATGAAGACAAACAGACTAAAGAAATTGAACTGAGGAAATTGAGAAAGTCTTCTGTCAAAGTCTTCAAACACAGATATGAACAAACACACAACACAGTTATGAGGAAATGAAAGAGTTGAGGAAATAGAACCAGTAAGCTTGGTGAAGACAACGATTTGGTAGACCAGTTCCAACTGTTGTCTCAGTTGTACGTCTGGTTGGAGCGGCTGAGTATTTAAACTCGAGGACACACAGTCCCGGACACCTAGTCCTGAACACACAGCTCAGGACACCTAGTCCTCACCGTATTCTCCTTGAACTAAGGTCACACAAACCTCGTCCAATCACTCGTGGTAAGTCTTCAGGCGACTTCCAAACCTTCACAAACTTGGTCACTTGGTGATCCACAATTCCTCTTGGACGCTCTAGACCATGACGCCTAACCGTCTGGAAGAAGCACAGTCTTCAAAGGTAACAAGCGTTGGATCCACTCAGGATCAATCTCTTCAGTGATGCTCAATCACTTTGGGTTTGTAGGTGTTTGGGTTTTGGGTTTTTGGTTTTTCCTCACTTGATAATTTTCGCTCAAAGTCCTCAGAGGATGGGTTGCTCTCAAATGACAAGTGTCATTTTCTCTCGGAGCATCCAACCAGCTAGTGGTTGTAGGGGGCGGCTATTTATAGCCTAGGGAGCAGCCCGACATGATAAGACATAAATGTCCTTCAATGATATGACCATTAGGTGGATAGATTTTTTGGGACAGCTGGCGAATAGCACAGCAACGGTTGGAATTTTGAGTAGACAAATCCTTAAGGCTATCATGTTCCTCACTGTGTAGGCAATCCGCACTGGCGAATTCCTAACTCCTCAGTCAGGACAAATTCCTCAGAGACCAGAAGAACTTCGTCTCTATCACTGAAGAAATTGGCTGAACTGTATGAGATTTCCAATGACTTCACTCAAAGGGATTGGTAGGTGTAGGATTTTGAGCTGAGCATCACATGGAAATTTTTCCTTAGTATTTTCTTGACCCCCTTTAACAGTACGGTGTTTCCTATGACTCAAGAAAGAGAAAAACAAAACTATGAAAACGAAAGTCTTCAAGCTTCATATTCCTCGCATGAATATCAAGTCTTCACGGACACACCAATTTCTTCACTTTCAAAGTCTTCATGAAAGTCTTCAGAAATACCAAAATCTTCAGTCGAAGGTATTCATTTTTAGGGGTCGACTTTTCCTGTAAATATCAAACTCCTCATAGACTTATAGACCTGTGTACACTCACAAACGCATTAGTCCCTTAACCTATAAGTCTTCAATACACCAAAATCACTAAGGGGCACTAGATGCACTTACAATCTCCCCCTTTTTGGTGATTGATGACAATATAGGTTATGTTTTCAACGGGGATAAACTTATGAAGTGTAAATACTGATATTGAGGAATTTGATTGCAGGATATAGAAGAACTCCCCCTGAAGATGTGCATAGTGAGGAATTTGCTTTTGAAGCAATGCACACTTGAAGAATTGAATCATGGAGATCTCCCCCTATATCTTGTAATTCATACACACATTTAACATATAATATGAAGAATTTGAAATGCATGATGAAATATGGTGCCTGATGAAATTCAGCATGCGTGCAATAATATTACAGAGGAATAAGCATGCAAAATAGTGCATCAAAAGTATCAGAGCACAGTGCATCAAAAGTATCAGAGCACCATCGGGTTTAAGATTACAACTCCATCCAATAAAGTTTCAGAAGAATGAGAGTTGTAACTTAGCAAATGAAAAATGCCCATATAGTAGACCCGCTTGAAGACTAACTCATATTTCTCCCCCTTTGTCATCGAATGACCAAAAGGATCGAAAATGAGGACTAACGCCCCTGAAGATAATCATGTTGATGAAGGAGCGCCAGCGTTGTTGGGGTTGTTTGTTGATGTAGGGCCTGCCGTAGTGTCGTCCAAATCTTCATGTTCATCAGTGTCGCGCGATGAAGAAAATGAGCTGGCCATCAGAGAAGGAACTTGGACCTTCTTGAATTTCTTCGGTGGAGGTGCAGACCAGTCAAAATCTTCTTTGAGACCCATGTTCTTCAGATCTTCTTCACCATACAGATGTGACTGGATTGCCCAGGTGCGACCGAAGACTTGATGGAGGTAGTAGTGGTTTTTCTTCACTACATTGTGCGTGGCAGTCATGTTGTGAAGAAGTGAACCAAACTGGCGCTTAACCCATTTGTGATTTCGATCCACCTTCTGGTGAAGACTAAGCAGAAGTTCACGGTCAGTCATCACGCGTGGAGTAGTGGCTTGAGGAGTGGACTTAGGTGCATTGGCAGAGTCATGTGTGGCAGAGTCATCATCGGTGGAATAAGATGCAGCTTTGCGAAACTGACCATCCAATGGACGAATGCCTTCATCAATTACAGCTGGTGCCTTGCCCTTTCCATCAACTCAGGAATATGTCTGCTTGAGGACATCAATTGGGGGCAAGTAGTTGAGGTGATTCTGGAAATCAGCTTTGTAGTTGAGTGAAGACTTTGTCCTGAGGAATCTCATAATCCAAGGTGCATAAGGCTTCAGCTCAAACGGAGACAGTGCAACATTGGCCATAGTCCTCATGAAGAAATCGTGATAATTGACAAGAATGCCATGAATGATGTTGAATACCAGATTCTTCATGATGCCAACAATTTCCTCATCAGATGAGTCGTGGCCTTTGATGGGACTGATTGTCCTCGTAAGAATATGATAGACAGTTCTGGGCACGTACATCAATTCCTTCACGAGGAATTTGGTTCGTGGTGCCTGACCTGGTTTCAAAGGCTTCATCAGCACCTGCATGTAATGATGTGTGAGCTCAGGTTCACTGTAGATGCAGCGAGCTTCTTCAAGGGGAGGACTGAGTGGGAGAGCACGAAGCAATTCAGAGGCGGGTGCAGTGTAGTCAGTTTTTTTGAGACATCCAGTCCAGCACCCATGAATTCACATCTTCAGCATCTCCGGTGATGTGCAGCGTTGCATAGAAAAGAATCAGTTCTTCATTCCAATCGCAAATGTCAGAGCAAAAGTTGAGAAGTCCAGCGTCGTGAAGAACACTAAGGACTGGTATGAAGCACGGCAGAGATTCCATATCCACGTGAGGAATATGCTCATGGTAGAAGATTTTCTCCTTGTTGAATATCACTGAGGAATAGAAATTTGCTTGACTAGCAGTCCATAAAGGCCTCTTCCTAATGCGAGTAGAGTCATATGGGTTGTAATCTTCGAAGAATACGTGCTCGCTGAAGAAATCATCAGCTTTGAACTTTTGCTTGCATGAGAAAGGATCCTTTGGCTTCGACAGAGGAGTCTCAGTGAGTTGCATCACGACCTCAGGAATCTCAATCGCAGGTTCTTCAGGCTGAGGAATTTCTGGTTCATCCTCAGTGGCAGTCTGTGTCATTGGTTGTTCAGCAGCAGCAGTTTCTTTAGCGCTAGTGGCTGGAATTTCCTCGTGGACAGATGCAGTGGGATGAGTTTCTTCAGAGCCCATGTGAACAGTTTGTGTGGGGGACTGAGGAATTTGCTGTAGAGGGGTGAACATTGGAGAGTTTGGATGTTGACTTTCCCAGAATTCATCACTGATTACGGGTGTGGAGCAGCCAATATCCACATCTTCATCTTCCATTTCTTCAATGCCAGCCTCTTCAGCTGTGAACTGAGGTGTAGGCGTGGAGATGATAGGTGTTGAAGGTATTGCATCCACTTCAATTTCTTCATCCAATGGTTCAGACGAAGCACCAGAAGGAGTTTCTTCATCCGATCCGCTAGGTATCACATATTCTTCATCAAAAGGAACAATGTCCTTCGATGGCCTGGTTGAGATGGGAACAACATCAATCAGATTTGCAAACGAACTTGTCATAGGCTTCATTTTCTTTGGAGCTGAAGAATCTGAAGCAGCTGATGCTTTCCTTTTCTTCACTACAGCACGCTCTGCCGCCTTGGTTTTCTTCACATCAGATGCAGATGGAAGGATTGGAGTTGAAGTTGGTGCAGGAGCAGCTGAGGAATCTGGTTGACTTTCTTCAGGCACAATTGATGCAGTTGCCCTGAGTTCTTTAGTTTCTTCAGGCACACCACTAGTGGGTGCCCTGGCAAATTCTTCAGCGGCTGGAATGCAGTCATCAGCCCTGGAACTCACATTATCTTCAGCAGCCTGATTATCATCAGCGGTGCTGGCATTTTCTTCAGTAGGCTGAGCAGATGCCTCAGCCTGAGGAATTTCCTGTTGCATTGGGGCTGCAACATTGGAAGTGAAGTTATTCGCAAGTTTCACAAAACGAACCTTGGCTCCAAGCCAATCAGAGCGATATGCGTCAAAGTTATCACTGAGTTTCTTACTCTCAATCTGAATAGTGACAAGTTCTTCAGTTGTCATAGAGACAACGTTTTTCTTCAGATAGCGCTCTTTCTTGTACTGTGCTTCCTTGATCTGCCTGGCCTTCTCAAATTTCCACTTTTCTTCTTGAATGAAGTGGGTCAGCATGTGACTCTGGCTAGGATTCAGCTTGAAGTCAGGCAAGGGAGTTTTGGGGTCCTTGTGCCAATCATCAATGTAGTCGAGTATCAGCTTGTGGTCCAAAAGCAGTGGCACTTCTGATCCTTTGGCTCTAGCGTCCCTGACTTGCCTGTCTCTGATGATTTCTGCAAGTTCATCATCATCAGCTTCGTCTTCATCAGACGGCACTTGGAAAGCGACTTGCTTCTTTTGAGGACTTGGGCGAGGACCTCGTCCACCAGTGGCCTTTGTCTTCAGGAGTGAGGGGCTAGCTGAGGAACTTGGTGTAGCTGAGGAACTAGCTGAGACACCTGCGGCAATGGAGATGCCGGCAGTCCTTTTGCACGAAGCGAGATGCCCAGGTGCTGAGGATTTGGTTGGAACAGCTGAAGGCTTTGACGGAGGAGCTGAGGACTTTGGAGGAACAGGAGCAGCATGAGGAATTGGCCGTGAGGGCTTTGATGATTCTAGCCGTGAGGGCATTGCTGAGGAACTTGGCCTGTGTGCAGGCTTCTTAGACATAGCCTTCTTTGGCTTGACAGCAAAGGCCTCAGCAGAGGCAGCAACAGCGGCAGAGTCTTCATTGAATTTCCTCACTGCTTCTCTGGCTTGCTTAGCCAACTTGGTTTGGAGCTTGGCCCATTCATCAGGATAGTCCTCACCGCGCTTGAGGCTGGTGGGATCTACTATTTGGCCAGGTGCCAATGGAGCTCTTGGGCATGGAGGATTGAGTGCGAATTTCTTCATGTACTTAGGAGTGACATATCTGTACTCCCTCCATTCTCTTGCCCATCTCCTCTCTATCCTCTATTTGCGCACTTTGCGCTCATTCTTGTTTTCCTCAGTAGGTGTGCAGTACCCAGCATATATGTCATCAGGGATTTCAAACGTTGTATTTACCTCAGGCCTCTTTCCTCCCTTCTGTGGCCTTTTACCATCAGCCATTTTCTTCAGTTGAGGAATTTGAAGAATCGAATTCTCTGAAGAAGTATGCAACTTTTCTTCGAGGAACGCTGCAAATGAGTTAAGTTGATGAGAACCTAGTGATTCAGCAGCTGACATGTGTACCTGTGAACAGAGTATAGTTGCGAGGAATTTGGAGAGGTCATATGCGTTCTCAGAAGGTTTTTCAAAAATAACAAGTTTGAGGAATTTGACCAGATGAGTCTTGAAGATTTTCACTAAGCGTTCTTTCTCTTAGGTTCCAGAGTTGTATAGATCGAAGATCCACACAATTGAGGAATCTTGAAGAAAAATGATGCTTAGAGAAACGAATCAAGAACAGATGACTTGTGAGGTGTTCAGTGTGTGAAGATATGAAGAAAAACACTTTTGAAGATTTTGTAGATAATCATTCGAATCAATGAGGGCAGTAAAAGTAACTTTTAATTACCCTGGACGAAGAACACGACGAACTGGAGTGAGGAGATGTGAAGTTCGTCTGTGCAGATCTTCCACGCCCTAACTTGGCGGAGGAAGACGACTACGGCGGCGGCGGAGGAAGATGTCCGCGGTCGGCGCGAGTACGTCGGTGACGAGGTCGAGGCAGTGAAGCTCTTCCTCACCAGCGGTGATGAAGTAGCGGCGGCGCTAGGGTTTGAGAAGCTCGAGTTGGAGAGAGAGGTCGAGCGGAGTAAAAGAAGTGAGGAAGGGAAGGAGGGGTATTTATAGCCACGGTGAAAAACTGCTTGCCCGAAGAAATTGGACGAACATGCCCCTGACCCTTCTCATTCGCATGACATGTGTCACCCACGTAGTGAGAGGTGGATATCGTGTTAGATCGTGGGTGAGTGGATAAGTGTATCGTGGGATGCGGAACGGTTTGAGCGGCAAAGCCGAAAATTTACATAAGATAGGTTTTAAAGTTCCATTCGCTATTTCTTCAGCTGACAAGGACACAGTGAAGATTTTGAACGAGTTTCAAATAGAACGCACATGAAGAATTTGTGAACAAATTGGTTTGAGTATAGCATAGAGGGGAAGGGTCCAATCACATTCACTTAGCAGAAAACCAACTTGAAGAAATAGCAATAAGTGAATGTTGTAGAGGACATAAACTCATATATATAGCCAATGAAGAAAAATGATGGAACCAGTGAAGACTATGCAAAGTTGAAGAATATGAATAATTGAGGAATTTCAACTTTTGGTGGTCCATAGCAATTGGGCACAGCAAGAACCAGTGGCAATGTACTCAACTTCAGCAGTAGATAGTGATACGCAGTTCTGTTTCTTCGAGGACCAACAAACCAAAGATCGTCCGAGGAAATGACATGTACCAGATGTTGACTTGCGATCCACACGATCACCAGCATAGTCAGAGTCAGAATATCCAACAAGATAAAAAACCGGGCCCTTGGGGTACCATAATCCAAGTGTTGGTGTGTGAGCTAGATCTCGAAGAATATGCTTCACAGCCTTATGGTGTGATTCCTTCGGTGTAGCTTGAAATCAGGCACACATGCAAACACTAAGAATTATATCTGGACTAGATGCACATAAGTACAATAAGGAACCTATCATGGAGCGGTATACCTTATGATCAAAGTCAATACCATTTTCATCAGTGCACAGATGGCCATTTGTGGGCATAGGAATTTTGATGCCTTTGCAATCTTGCATGCCGAATTTCCTCACTACATCCTTGAGGTATTTCTCCTGAGAGATGAATATGCCATTGTGTTGTTGACGAATTTGAAGACCTAAGAAGAATTTCAACACTCCCATCCTAGACATTTGATATTCCTCACTCATCATATAGGCAAATTCATCACTATAACGTTGGTTAGTACAGCCAAAGATAATATCATCAACATATATTTGGCACACAAACAATTCACCATCATAAGATTTAGTGAAAAGAGTAGGGTCGAGTGAACTGGGTTTGAAGCCTTTCTTCATGAGGAGTTCCTTCAAGGTATCATACCAAGCCCGTGGGGCCTGCTTGAGGCCATAGAGGGCCTTGTTGAGTCTGAAGACTTTGTCAGGATTCATTGAATCTTCAAAACCTGGGGGTTGAGCAACATATACTTCTTCCTCAAGCTTACCATTGAGGAATGCACTTTTCTCATCCATTGGATATAAAGTGATATCATGATGGTTAGCATAAGCAAGTAATATGTGAATAGCCTCAAGTCTAGCAACAGGTGCAGAAGTTTCGTTGAAATCAATTCCTTCAACCTGTGTGTAGCCTTGAGCTACAAGGCGTGCCTTATTCCTCACCACAAGGCCATTTTCATCTTGCTTGTTGTGGTAGATCCACTTTGTGCCAATGATATTGTGCTTGCGAGGATCTAGACGTTTGACCAGTTCCCAGACATTGTTGAGCTCGAAGTGATGTAATTCTTCTTGCATGGCCTGGATCCACTCAGGCTCCAGAAACGCTTCATCTACCTTAGTGGGCTCTGTAATAGAGACAAAAGCATACTGCCCACAGAAGTTAGACAAATGTGAAGCTTTTGAGCGTGTGAGAGGACCTGGCGCTTTGATGTCATTGATGATCTTTTCAACTTGCACTTCTTTTGCAATGCAAGGATGAGCTGGTTGTCGTTGAAGAGTTTGATCAGCGTTTTCTTCAGCACCATTTTCTTCAGCATTTTCTTTAGGTGCATTAGCTCGACGTTCTTCATGTTCTAGAATGAATTCTTCAGCAGATTCTTCAGTAGGAATGACATCCTCAGTAGCCTTGAACTTGATAGTTTCCTTAGGTGCTGGTTCATCTATCACAGTAGGTAGGTGCTCTCTTTGCGAGCCATTAGTTTCATCAAACCGCACATCTACAGTTTCAACAACTTTGTGAAGAACGTTGTTGAAGACTCTGTAGGTGTGCGAGTCCTTTCCGTAACCAAGCATAAAACCTTCATGTGCTTTCGGTGCAAATTTTGAGTTGTGGTGAGGATCTCTAATCCAACATTTAGCACCGAAGACTTTGACATAACTTACATTGGGTTTCTTATCAGTGAGGAGTTCATAGGCAGTCTTTTTGAAGAATTTGTGAATATATAATCTGTTGATGATGTGGCACGCAGTATCAATTGCCTCAGTCCAGAAATGACGAGGCGTTTTATATTCATCAACCATAGTGCGAGCCATCTCAGCAAGAATCCTGTTCTTGCGCTCCACGACGCCATTCTGCTGAGGAGTGTAGGGAGCAGATAACTCATGAGTAATACCAAGTTCATCAAGATAGTCATCGAGACCAGAATTCTTGAACTCAGTGCCATTGTCACTTCTGATGTGCTTGATCTTCACACCAAAGTTGGTTGAAGCCCTCGAGGAAAATCGTTTGAAGACTTCCAGCACTTCATGTTTGTAAGTAACAAGGTGTACCCATGTATAGCGAGAATAATCATCAACAATAACAAAGCCATATTGAGATGCTTCATTTGAAATAGCAGAATAATGATTAGGACCAAAGAGATCCATGTGAAGCAATTCAAACGGGCGAGTGGTGGTCATGATAGTCTTTGCTGGATGCTTGGCCTTCGTCATCTTCCCAGCTTCACAGGCTCCGCATAGGTGATCCTTGAGGAATTTTACATTCTCGATGCCAATGACATGCTTCTTCTTTGCAAGCGTGTGCAAATTCCTCATGCATGCATGACCAAGTCGTCGATGCCAGAGCCAGCCTTCTGAAGCTTTTGCAAGTAAGCACACGGCTGGTTGTGGTCCTGTAGAGAAATCAATAATATACAGATCTCCTCTCCTAAAGCCTTCGAAGACTTTGAAATTGTCAGCTTCCGTAACCACAACACAACGGTACTTGCCAAAGACAACAACCATATCAAGATCACAAAGCATTGAGACAGACATAAGGTTGTATCCTAAGGACTCAACAAGCATGACTTTGTCCATGTGTCGATCCTTTGTAATCGCAACCTTACCTAGACCCAATACCTGACTTTTGCCTTTGTCAGCAAAAAATAATATGCTTCAGATGCGACGGAGATAATGGTGCATCCATCAATAGATTCTTGTCACCAGTCATGTGGTTTGTACATCCACTATCAAGGACCCACTCAGTGGCTTTGGGTTGATCATCCTGCAGATGAATTAGTGCATCTTACAAACTCATATACTTCATTAGTGAAGAATATGATATCAATTCATCAGATCAATTTCATCAAGTAAAAGAATTGATAAAGCAATATGAGGACGTGAGAAATGAAAGTTCATTTCTTCATGATTAGCCTGCGTCCTATTAGGCATGCTCAGGTCTCCAGCAAATTCTTCAGACGATTACGTGCATCTGGAGACTTGACCCTGCAGAAGAGATTAGTTCTTTTTCTTCACCACCCACATCTAAAGGGGTGGAAAAGAGTTCATCATTCTGCGAGCTCCATACAAAAAGGATGGCATAGAAGCCAGTCCATTTCGTCTCACATAAGAGGGGTTAGAGTAAGCATAAGAGTATGCAGAGAAATTCTTCGAGGACTTATGGACATAATTATTTGAAGAATAATGCACATATCCATAATCCTTAGATCTTCCCTGCGAAACAGACGGGTTAGCACGATGATGTTCATATGAGGACTCTGCTCCATATGAGGAATTTAGTCCATATGAAGAATTTGGTCCATATGAAGAATTTGATCTGGGGTTCCTATTCTTCACAGGTGGCGTCATGATGACATTCACCTGAAGATTTCAAGGCATCTTTTGGGAACCCAGATTTTCTTCATAGGGGAGCTGTTCCTGCAGTTAGTGCCAAAATATCTAGCAAATACTTCACCATTCTGATTTTTGAATAGCTTATAGTTGGAGTCAATTGACTCATCATCAGAATGAGGAGATTCACATGCAAATCCAGATAAGTTAGATGGATCAACTGGAGGTCCCTTTGCAGCAACCCATGTAGTTTTGGGGTACTGCTCAGGTTTCCAATATGTACCATTAGCATTGAGTTTCCTCTCAAAGGCGATACCCTCTTCCCTAGGGTTCTTGTTGAGGATCTGCTTTTTAAGCACATCACAAAGAGCCTGATGCCCTTTGAGGTTTTTGTACATGCCTGTCGTGTACAATTCCTTCAGCCCTGCATCGTCAGTGATACTAGCAATATCCTCAGATGAGGAATTAGTGATAGCAGAGGCATGTGAAGAATTTGAAACATTAGCAGCATTTGAACATTCAGGTGAAGAATTAGCAGATTCATGTTCAATGCACTTCAAGCATGGAGGAACAAATTCTTCCTGAGAAGCGCTGATTTGTTGAGCAAGTAATGAATCACGCTCCTTCTGAAGATCTTCATAACTCACTCTTAGCTTCTCAAGGTCTTGCTTTCTTTGAAGAAATTCATAAGAAAGCTTCTCATGATCCGATAAGAGAGTGTTATGATGACTTTGAAGTTTGTCAAGCTTGGACTGAAGTCTCTGAAGATTTTCAGTCAAAGTTTCAGTGCGATCCATTTCTTCACCCAACATATCATCACTTTTATTTAGCATGTTTGGAACCTTTTCTAAAGCCCTTTGTTGTTTTATAGCAATCTTAGCAAGTTTAGAATAGTTGGGTTTAAGGTTTTCATCAGATTCATTCTCACTTGATTCAGAGGAGGTATATTTGAGTACCTTGGCACCCTTTGCCATGAAGCAATAGGTGGGAGCATAGTCATCATCGCCTTCATCAGCCTTGTTGGTGAGGTCATTTTCTTCAGTGTTGAAGATAGACTTGCTGACGAATGCAGTAGCGAGAGCAAGGCTCGCCACTCTGGATTCGGACTCTTCAGATGACTCCTCTTCCTCATTTTCTTCAGATTCAGCCTCAGAGTCCATTTCATTGCTAATGAATGCACTGGACTTCTTGGAGATGCAATTCTTGTATATGAAGGCTTTGAGGATTTTGTGGATTTCTTCTTGTTCTTCGCATCATCAGAACTGTAATCCTTGTATTTCTTCTTCTTTGATTCCTTTTCCCACTGAGGACAATCTTGAATGAAATGTCCAGGTTTCTTGCATTTGTGACAGAGCCTCTTCTTGTAGTCACTGGATGAGGAATCATTGCTCCTTGAGGATATTCAAAGGCGACCACGTGTTGAGAACTTTTGGAACTTCTTCACTAGCAGAGCCAGATCATGGCTCGGTTCTTCAGGATCACCAAGGCTACTACCAGAGTCTTCATCTTCGGACTCAGATACTGCCTTGGCCTTCAGTGCACGTGTTCTACCATAGCTTGAACCATAGAGATCTCTCTTTTCAGCAAGTTGGAACTCATGAGTATATAGCCTCTCGAGAATATCAGCGGGATCAAGTGACTTGTAATCAGTACGTTCTTGTATCATCAATGCCAGAGTGTCAAATGAGGAATCAAGCGATCTCAGGAATTTCTTCACCACCTCATGGTCGGTGATGTCAGTGGCACCAAGTGCTTGAAGCTCATTTGAGATGTCAGTGAGGCGATCGAAGGTTTGTTGAACATTTTCATTGTCGAGTCTTTTGAAGAGGTTGAAGAGATTGCGAAGAACATCAACTCGAGAGTCACGCTGAGTTGAGACTCCTTCATTCACTTTGGACAACCTGTCCCAGTAAGCTTCGCTATTTCCAAAGCACTCACTCTGCCATACTGTCCTTTGCTCAGATGGCCACATATGATATTCTTCGCTTGAGAGTTGAGTTTCTTGAATCTCTTCACATCGGCAGCATTTAGAGAAGGTGTGACTGAGGGAACATCATTTTCCTCAACGTACCAGAGATTGTTATCAATTGCTTCAAGATGCATTCGCATCTTATTCTTCCAGTAGGGGTAGTCCGTCCCATATAACGTAGGACACCCAGCTGAGACCTTGATCATACCTGCGGTCGACAACTAAAACTCCAGGCGGTTAAACCAAAATCACACAGAACAAGGGAGTACCTTGCTCTGATACCAATTGAAAGTGCGTCATATCGACTAGAGGGGGGTGAATAGGCAATTTTTATGAATTCTTCACTGAGGAATTTGCCGGTGAGGAAATTCCTTAGCGAAGAACTACTAGCAGCGGAATAAGTACTCAAAAGTAAACATAACAGAATACAAGCATAGTCATCATGATGAAATGAAGACAGGCACAGAGTACAGGAAGCGTAATCACAGGATAACACAGGATGAAGACAAACAGACTAAATAAATTGAACTAAGGAAATTGAGAAAGTCTTCAGTCAAAGTCTTCAAACACAGATATGAACAAACACACATCACAATTATGAGGAAATGAAAGAGTTGAGGAAATAGAACCAGTAAGCTTGGTGAAGACAATGATTTGGTAGACCAGTTCCAACTGCTGTCTCAGTTGTACGTCTGGTTGGAGCGGCTGAGTATTTAAACTCAAGGACACACAGTCCTGGACACCTAGTCCTGAACACGCAGCTCAGGACAGCCAGTTCTCACCGTATTCTCCTTGAACTAAGGTCACACACACCTCGTCCAATAACTCGTGGTAAGTCTTCAGGCGACTTCCAAACCTTCACAAACTTGGTCACTCGGCGATCCACAATTCCTCTTGGATGCTCTAGACCATGACGCCTAACCGTCTGGAAGAAGCACAGTCTTCAAAGGTAACAAGCGTCCGATCCACTCAGGATCAATCTCTTCAGTGATGCTCAATCACTTGGGGTTTGTAGGTGTTTGGGTTTTGGGTTTTTGGTTTTTCCTCACTTGATGATTTTCGCTCAAAGTCCTCAAAGGATGGGTTGCTCTCAAATGACAAGTGTCAGTTTCTCTCGGAGCAGCCAACCAGCTAGTGGTTGTAGGGGGCGGCTATTTATAGCCTAGGGAGCAGCCCGACATGATAAGACATAAATGCCCTTCAATTATATGACCGTTAGGTGGATAGATTTTTTGGGACAGCTGGCGCATAGCACAGCAACGGTCAGAATTTTGAGTAGCAAAATCCTCAGGGCTACACTGTGTAGGCAATCCGCACTGGCGAATTACTAACTGCTCAGTCAGGACAAATTCCTGAGAGACCAGAAGAACCTTGTCTCTGTCACTGAAGAAATTGACTGAACTGTATGAGATTTCCAATGGCTTCACTCAAAGGGATTGGTAGGTGTAGGATTTTGAGTTGAGCATCACATGGAAATTTTTCCTTAGTATTTCCTCGACCCCCTTTAACAGTACGGTGTTTCCTATTACTCAAGAAAGAGAAAAACAAAACTATGAAAACGGAAGTCTTCAAGCTTCATATTCCTCACATGAATATCAAGTCTTCACGGACACACCAATTTCTTCACTTTCAAAGTCTTCATGAAAGTCTTCAGAAATACCAAAATCTTCAGTCGAAGATATTCATTTTTAGGGGTCGACTTTTCCTGTAAATATCAAACTCCTCATAGACTTATAGACCTATGTACACTCACAAACGCATTAGTCCCTTAACTTATAAGTCTTCAATACACCAAAATCACTAAGGGGCACTAGATGCACTTACACACCATGGCACGGTGTACCAATCATAGATCCATCCGTCGAGGTGGGCTTCGGAACCCTGCACACATTGTTTGGGGTCGTGAGCGACACCCCGACCGAATCTCCTTGTGGATGGAACCCGAATAGGCAATAAACCTGGACTAGAGACTTGTGTGGTTAGTCAGGTCGTGGTCGAATCCCTCTCTAGGCTTCCACTTGAAGGTTGCCGAGATACACGACATGTACATGGTGGTAAGTGGCGAGAGCGTGTGTGAAGAAGTACACCCCTGCAGGGTTAACATCATCTATTCGAATTGCCGTGTCTGCGGAAAAGGACTTCTTGGTAGCCTGTATAGTTCATAGACAAGTGAAAGTGGATATTCTAAAATGCGCAAGATAAGCGTGCGTGCTATGGATGGCATTCTCGTAGGGAGACGGGAGCGGATCCATAGTGGTGTATTGATATGGTGAATATGTGGACTTGTGTGCGCCACCTCAAAAGAGTTACTTGCAGTTGTAGTTCAAGATATCCACTGAGTCAAAGCTGGCTTGCTGCTATTAAACTCCACCACCCCCTTTGTTAATACTGATGCATATGTAGATAGTTCTAATGTAAGTCTTGCTGGGTACATTTGTACTCAAGTTTGCTTAATTTATGTTTTTGTAGCGAGACTTTAGTCTCGCTAGTAGTTCCGCGTGGACTTCGACGTTTAGCTTGTTACCTCAGCTACGATCTTGTACCCCCGGGAGGTCTTGTAGATAGTCAGGCTTCTCAACCTTTTTCATTTGTAGTTGTCTGTACTCAGACATGTTTAAGCTTCTGATTGTGCTATTGCTTGTATGACTTGATTGCTGGGTCATGAGACCCATGTTTGTAATCTGGCTCTTTAGAGCCTAATGAATAAATACTCTAAGTCGTAGAGTCTTGTTGTGATGCCAAGTTGTATTTGCACATATCGAGCATATTGTGTGTATGATTTTGAAATTCTTGGCATGTGTGGGATCCGACAACCTAGTTGTCTATCCTTGGTAGCCTCTCTTATGGGGAAATGTAGTCTAGTGCTTTCACTGAGCCATGGTCGTCTGCTACAACCCGGGGTTCCCGGAGTCCTGTTAGCCCAGTTGCTACTGCTCCGGAACACTTAGACTGGTCAGCATGTGTCCTACTTCGATCAAGTGTCTGTCCCTTTGGGGAAATGTCACGCGGTGTATACCGGAGTCCTGTTAGCCTGCTGCAGCCCGGTTTACCAGAGTCCTGCTAGCCCAGCTGCTACATCCCAGATTCACTCGCTGTTGACCGACACGTTCGATGCTAGGTCATGTATGCATGTCCCTGTAAGTTAGTGCCACTTTGGGTTTATGACTAGTCATGTCGGCCCGGGTTCTCTGTCATATGGATGCTAGTGACACTATCATATACGTGAGCCAAAAGGCGCAAACGGTACCGGGCCAGGTAAGGTGGCATCCGTGGGAATACCGTGAGTGAGGCTGCAAAGTTATATGATGTGTTACACGGTAGATCGGTGTGACTTAGGATCGGTGTTCCGACACAACCTTAGTTGCTCCTAAACAACAAGAGTTGTTGCTGCTATATTTAGCAGCGACTAATCTAGTGGTTAGTGAAGCACTCGTGGTGCAGCGGGAGGTAGATGAAGCGGCACCCGCCACCGTTTTCCCTTTGGAGGAGAAAGTGAACCCGTCCCGAGAAGGCTAGATTCAGTCCAAGGCGAGGAAGAGCAGGGCAGCAGACGTAGATCCATGGTCGTGGCAAGGAAGAAGGTGGTGCAGCACCCAGCGTATTTCATCAGCTCCCTACTATAGGGGGCTAGATAGAGGTACTCTTGTGTGCAAAAGTTGATATTTGGCCTCATCACGGCCTCAAGGAAACTACGCCACTACTTCCAGGCCCACGAGATCAAAGTCGTCACACGTTTCCCCTTGCAACGCATACTCCGAAACCCCGAGGCCACTGGCAGGATCATGGAATGGGCTTTGGAGTTGTCTAGCTTTGGTTTGAAGTTTGAAAGCACGTCAACTATTCAGAGAAAAGCACTAGCAGAGTTCATTGTAGAGTGGACGCCAACCCCTGATGAAGAAGTACGGGAGACAATCATCCCCGGGAAGGAAGCACCCCAGGAATGCATCATGTAGTTCGATGGTGCCTTCTCCCTCCAAGGTGTAGGAGTTGGTGTGCTTCTTGTTTCCCCCACTGGGGAGCACCTCAAGTACGTCGTTCAAATGCATTTTCCTCAGGAGAAGGCTACCAACAACACTACGGAGTACGAATGGCTCCTTGCCGGGCTCAGCATTGTGACAGAACAGGGAATCAAGAAGCTGATCGTTCATGGAGATTCACAACTAGTGGTGAGACAAGTGAACAAGGATTAACAAAGCCCATTGGTGGAAGCGTACGTCGAGGAAGTGAAAAAGTTGGAGGATGTAAGTGCATTTAGTGCCCCTTTGTGATTTTGGTGTATTGATGACTTATAGGTTAAGGGGCCAATGTGTTTGTGAGTCTACACAGGTTCTATAAGTCTACGAGGAGTTTGATACTTACGATGAAAGTCGACCCCTAAAAATGAATGTCTTCAGTTGAAGACATTGGTTTTCTTGAAGACTTTGAAAGTGAGGAAATTAGTGTGACCTCGAAGACTTCGATATTGATGCGAGGTTTATGAAGCGTGAAGACTTTTGTTTTCGTAGTTTCATTTTCTCTTTCTTGAGTCATAGGAAACACCATATTGTTAAAGGGGGTTGAGGTAAATCTAAGGAAAAGTTTCCAAGTGATGCTCATCTCAAAGCCTACACATACCCAATCCTTTCGAGTGAAGCCATTGGAAATCACATAGAGTTCATCAATTTCTTCAGCGATAGAGACGAAGATCTTCTGGTCTCTTAGGAATTTATTCTGACTAAGGAGTTAGGAATTCTCCAGTGCGGATTGCCTACAAGTGAGGCACATGATAGCCCTATGGAATTTGAGAGCTCAAATTTCCGACCGTTGTTGTGTTATGCGCCAACTGTCCAAAATATCTTATCCACCTAACGATCATATCATTGAAGGGCATTTATGTCTTAGCATGTCGGGCTGCTCCCTAGGCTATAAATAGCCACCCCTAAAACCACTAGTTAGTTGGATGCTCCAAGAGAAACAGACACTTTCATTGAGAGCATCCCATCCTCCGGGGACATTGAGCGAAAATCATCAATGAGGAAAAGCCCAAACCCGAACACCTACAAACCCGAAGTGATTGTGCATCACTGTAGAGATTGTTCCTATGTGGAACCGAAGCTAGTTAACTTTGAAGACTGTGCATCCTCCAGACGGTTAGGCGTCATGGTCTAGAGTATGCAAGTGAATTATGGATCGCCAAGTGACCGAGTTTGTCATGGTTTGGAAGTCACCCGAAGACTTACCACGAGTGATTGGGCAAGGTTTATGTGATCCTAGCTCAAGGAGAATACGGTGAGGAATGTGTGTCTGGGATTGTGTGTCCTAAGGTTTAAATACCTAGCCACTCCAACCAGACGTACAACTCTCACAGTAGTTGGAACTGGTCTATCAAATCATCGTCTTCACCAAGCTACTGGTTCTATTTCCTCAACCCTTTCATTTCCTCATTCAAGTGTTGATGAACTTGACGATTACTGTTTAAAGACTTCGACTAAAGACTTCCTAAATTTCCGCAATTCTAATTCTTTAGTCACTTTGTCTTCAGCCTGCTTATCTAGTTTACATGCTACCTGTGCTATGTGTATGTTTCATTTCATCATGATGACTATGCTACTTCCTTGTTATGGATGCACCTAAGTACTTATTCCGCCTCTTGTAGTTTTTTACTTAGGAAATTCCTCAAGTTGAATTTCCTCAGTGACGTATTTGTAAAATCACCTATTCACCACCCGTCTAGTCGATATAACACACTTTCAATTGGTATCAGAGCAAGGTACTCCCTTGTTCTATGTGATTTTGGTTTAACCACCTAGAGTTTTAGTTATGTCGACCGCAGTTATGAAGAAAGAGACATGCCCCATATTTGAAGGTCATGATTATCCCAAGTGGAAGGCCATGATGAGGACGCACCTCGTGGCGATGAAGAGCGAGCTGTGGACCATCACTGAGATTGGTCTTACCGATCTGTGCAAGGTGGCGCATGCTGATGATATTCGCAAGTACACTTGGTTGGACATCTACTCCTGCCTATCCAAAAATCAGTTCAGGCTCATTATGCATCTCTGGAATGCGAAGCTTATCTGGGACTAAATCTCTAACGTCTATGAAGGTCATCGAACTCGTCATGATCACGGGTTTGATGATTTCAAGGAATCACTTAAAATGATGACTTTTGAACCTGAACCATCATCTTCAGCACCATGCCTCATGGCAAAAGGTGCAAAGGTAACCGAATATTCCTCATCTAAGTCTAGTGATGATGAATTTGATGATGACTTTGGACCTCATTATTCCAAGCTTGCTACCATTGCCCCTAAACAGCAAAAAGCTATGGAAAAGGTTCAAAATCTGTTAGACAAAAACAATTACCTGTTGGGTGAGGAAATGGATCAAACTTAAACTCTTACTGAAACTCTTCAAGAGACTTCAGTCTAGGTTTGGTAACCTTCAGAGTCATCATAACAATCTCTTAGCCCATCATGAGAAGCTTTCTTACAAATTTCTTCAAAGAAAGCAAGATCTTGAAAAGCTAAGAGGGGGTTATGAACATCTGCAGAAGGATAATGATTCATTACTTGCTCAATACATCAGTTCCGCTAAGGAAGATTTCATTCCACCATGTTTGAAATTCATTGAACGTGAATCTCCTAATTCTTCACCTAAAAGTTAAAATGCTTCTATTGCTACAAATTCTTCAATTGTCTCTGTGGTACAAATTCCTCATGTGAGGATACCACATGTATCACTGACGATAATGCAGGGTTGAACGAATTGTACGTGAAAGGCATTTACAAAAGCCTCAAAGGGCATTAGGCTCTTTGTGATGTGCTTAAAAAGCAGATTCTCAACAGGAACCCTAGGCAAGAGGGTATTTCCTTTCAGAGGAAACTCAATGCTGATTGGACCTACTGGAAACCTGAGCAGTATCCCAAAACCTCATGGGTTCCTGCGAAAGGACCTCCCGTAGATCCATCCACTTTATCTGGCTTTACATGTGAATCTTCATATTCATCTGATGAGTCATTTGACTCCAACTATAAACTGTTCAAAAATCAGAATGGTGAAGTATTTTCTAGATATGTCAGAACTAACTGCAGGAGTGGTCCCCTTATGAAGAAAATCTGGGTTCCCAAAAGGTGCCTTGAAAGTCTTCAGGTGAATGTCATCATGACTCCACCTGTGAAGAATAGGAATCCGAGATCAAATTCTTCATATGGAACAAAGTCTTCATATGGATCCAAGTCCTCATATGGACCAAATTCCTCACGTGGATCAAATTCCTCAAATGGATCCAGATCCTCATATGATCGTTATATTGCTAATGCTTCTGTTTCACAACGAAAGTCTAAGAGCTATGAATATGTGCATTATTCTTGAAATCATTATGTTCATAAGTCCTCGAAGAATTTCTTTGCTTACTCATATGCGTACTCTAACCCCTCTTATGTGAAATGAAGTGCACTACTTCAATGCCACAATTCTCTTATGGATCTCACAGAATGATGAACTCTTATCCACCACTCCAGATGTCAGTGGTGAATAAAAAGAACTAATCTCTTATGCAGGGTCAGGTCTCCAAACGAACATGAACGTCTGAAGAATTTGCTGGGGACCTGAATATGCTTGAAAGGATGCAAGCTATTCATGAAGAAATGAATATCATTTGTCACGTCCTTATACTGATATATCTGTTGTATTGCTTGATGAAATTCAATCTGATGAATTTCCTGTCATATTCTTCACTTATGAAGTATATGAGTTCGTAAGTGGATGAGGTATATGAGTTCGTAAATGAATTCATCTGCAGGATGATCAACCCAAAGCTACTGAGCGGGTCCTCGACAATGTATGTACAAATCACATGATCGGCGACAAGAACTTATTGATGGACACTGATTTGTCTCCATCACATCTGAAGCATATCAACTACGCTGACAAAGGAAAAAAGCAAGGTATTCGTTCTAGGTAGGGTTGCGATCTCAAAGGATTGACACATGGACAAAGTCATGCTTGTCGAGTCCCTAGGATTCAACCTGATGTCTGTCTCAATGCTTTTTGATATTGATATGGTTGTCGTCTTTGGAAAATATTGTTGCATTGTGCTCATGGAATCTGACAATTCCAAATTCTTCGAAGGCTTTAGGAGAGGAGACTTGTATATTGTTGATTTCTCTACAGCACCACAGCCTGCCACATGTGTACTTGCAAAATGTTCAGAAGGCTAGTTATGGCATCGGTGACTAGGTCATACTGGCATCAGGAACTTACGTACACTCGCGAAGAAGAAGCATGTCATTAGTGTAGAGGGTGTCAAATTCCTCAAAGTCCACCTTTGTGGGCCTTGTGAGGCTAGAAAGATGACCAAGTCCAAGCATCCCTCAAAGACTATCATGACTATCACTCATCCTTTTGAATTGCTTCACATGGACCTCTTTGGCCCTACTCACTATGCCACACTAAAAAATGCAACATCTCTATATGGATTTTTTATTGTTGATGACTATTCTCATTACACCTGGGTGCATATCATCACTTACAAAACTGAAGTGTAGGAAGGCTTCAAACAATTTTATTCAAGGGCCTCGACGAACTTTGGTGTCAAGATCAAGCACATTAGGAGTGACAATGGGACTGAGTTCAAGAATACTCGTCTTGATGACTATCTTGATGAACTTGGTATTACTCATGAGTTATCTGCCCCCATACACTCCTCATCATAATGGTTTCGGGGAGCGCAAGAACAGGACTCTCGTTCAGATGTCTTGCACTATGCTTGATGAATACAAGAGCCTCCTCGCTTCTGGACTGAGGCTATTGATACTTCGTGCCACATCATCAATAGGGTATATCTTCACAACTTCTTTAAAAAGACCTCATATGAACTCCTCACTGACAAGAAACCCAATCTGACTTATTTCAAAGTCTTCGGTGCTATGTGTTGGATTAGAGATCCTCATCACAATTCTAAATTTGCACCGAAAGCACATGAAGGTTTTGTGCTTGGTTACGGAAAGAACTCGCACACCTACAGAGTCTTCAACACCTTTCACCAAAAGGTTGTTGAAACAGTAGATGGGCAATTTGATGAAACTAACAGCTCGTGAAGAGAGCACCTACCTCCTGTGCTAGATGAAATGTCTCCTGAGGAATCCATTAAGTTCAAGGCTACTGAGGATGTCATACCCACTAAATAATCTACCGAAGAATTCATTCCAGAACATGAAGAAAATCATGCTGGTGCATCTGATGAAAATGGCTCTGAAGAAAATGATGAGCCCAATCAACGTCGTCAACCTGCTCGTCCTCACGTTGCAAATGAAGTGCAGATCGAGAAAATCATCAACGACATAAACAAACCAGGTCCTCTCACGCGCTCAAGAGCTTCACATTTATCAAACTTTTGTGGGAACTTTTCTTTTGTATCTATCGCAGAGCCCACCAAAGTTGATGAGGCATTTTTGGAGCCTGAGTGGATTCAAGCGATGCAAGAGGAATTACATCAATTCGAGCTCAACAATGTCTGGTAACTTGTCAAATGACCAGACCCACGCAAGCACAATATCATCGGTACAAAATGGATCTACCACAACAAGGAAGATGAAAATGGCCTTCTAGTGAGGAATAAGGCTCGTCTTGTAGGTCAAGGCTACACACGGGTTGAAGGAATTGATTTCGATGAAACTTTTGCAGCTGTTGCTAGACTTGAGGCTATTTGCATATTTATTGCTTATGCTAACCATCATAATATCATCTTATATCAAATTTATGTGAGAAGTGCATTCCGCAATGGTATGCTTGAGGAAGAAGTATATGTTGCTCAACCACCAGGTTTTGAACATACTAAGCATCCTAACAAAGTCTTCAGACTCAATAAGGCCCTCTATGGCCTCAAGCAAGGCCCTCGGGTGTGGTATGATACTTAGAAGGAATTCCTCATGAAGAAAGGCTTAAAACCTGGTTCACATGACCCAACTATTTTCACAAAAACCTATGATGATGAACTATTTATGTGCCAAATATATGTTGATGATATTATCTTTGGCTGTACTAACCATCATTATAGTGATGAATTTGCCTATATGATGAGTGAGGAATATCAAATGTCTATGATGGGAGAATTGAAATTCTTCTTAGGTCTTGAAATTCGCCAACAACACAATGACATCTTCATATCTCAAGAGAAATACATCAAGGATGTGCTAAGGAAATTCGGCATGCAAGATTGCAAAGGCATCAAAATCCCTATGCCCACAAAAGGCCATGTACGGACTGATGAAAATGGTAAAGACTTTGATCAAAAGGTATACCACTCCATGATTGGCTCTTTATTGTATCTATGTGCATCTAGGCCAGATATTATGCTTAGTGTTTGCATGTGTGCCCGTTTTCTAGCCATACCGAAGGAATCACACCATAAGGATGTGAACATATTCTTCGATATCTAGCTCACACTCCAACACTTGGATTATGGTGTCTCAAGGGCTCCGCTTTTGATCTCATTGGATATTCTGACTCTTACTATGCTCGTGATCGAGTGGATCGCAAGTCGACCTCAGACACATGCCATTTCCTCACACGATCCTTCGTATGTTGGTCCTCGAAGAAGGAGAACTGTGTATCACTGTCTACTGCTGAAGCTGAGTACATTGCTGCTGGTTCTTGTTGTGCTCAATTGCTATGGATGAAGCAAACCCTCAAGGACTACGGCATCAACATGAAGAATGTGCCTCTCTACAGCGACAATGAGAGTGCCGTCAAGATTGCTCATAACCCAGTACAACACTCGAAGACTAATCACATCCAGATTCGTCAACATTTTCTTGGAGATCATGTGTTGAAGGGAGACATCTCCATCGAACACATAAAGACTAAAGAACAGCTAGCAGATATCTTCACAAAGCCCTTGGATGAGAAGAGATTTAGGAAGTTGTGGTGTGAGCTAAATATCTTAGAATCTTCGAATGTTCTTTGAAAGGACACACGTCCTAACACTTATGCAAAATTGATGACTTAGATGTGCAACACACGAAGTAACGTTTTTCTTCAATCAATGAAGACTTACCCTCTAACTGTGAAGAAATTAATGAAGAATTTGATTCTTAGAGCCCTACTATAATTATACGCGGTGTCTGAAATCATCATTCTTATACGGTGGGTCACACCACCAACCAAAGTTGAAATTCTTCAAATTTGAGTTTTTCTTCATTTTGCAAATTCTTCAAATCTTCAAATTCCTCAATGTTCAAATTTTTCAACTCTGCAAAGTCTTCATCTTTTCGACTTGTGTTGTTCGTTGACTATATATATTTGAGTTTTCATGTCCTCGATAGCATTCACTTATTGCTAATTCTTCAAGTTGATTTTTCCTCTAAGTGAATTTCATTGGACCCGTTCCCCCTCTATGCTAAACTCAACCCAGTCTGTTAACAAATTCTTCATGTGCGTTCTAATTTAAACCCGTTAAAAATCTTCACTTTGTCCTTGTCAGCTGAAGAATTTGCGAATGAATCATTAAAATTTTCATATCAGAATTTTCAACTTTTGCCGCTCAACCCGTTCTGCATGCCACGATATATTAAACTAATCACCCATGATCTACCACGATCTCAACCTCTCTGTACGACACATGTCACTAGGATGTCAAGGGTCAGGGGCATGTTCGTCCAATTTCTTCACACTAGCAGTTTTTCACAGTGGCTATAAATACCCCTTCCCTTCCTCAGACCTCATTTACTCCGCTCGCCTCTCCTTGCTCAAGCTCTTAGACCTAGCGCCACCGCTACACTCAATCGTTGCTGGTGAGGAAGAGCATCACTGCCTCGACCTCGTCGCCGTCGTACTCGCGCCAGCCGCGAAAAACTTCACTCCACCACCACTGTAGCTGTCTCCCATCGCCAAGTTAGAGATCTGAACGGACGAACTTATCCAATTCAACTCCTAGTTAGTCGTGTTGTTCGTCCAGGGTAATTAAATCCGATTTTACTACCCTACTTTGATTCTGATGATTTCCACAAAATCTTGAAAAGGTGTTTATTCTTGAACTTCCTATCCATAAACACCCAGTTGCATCTGTTCTTGATTTGTTTCTCTAAGCTATGGTTTTCTTCAAGATTCCTCAATTGTGTGGATTTTCAAATCTATACAACTATGGAACATAAGTCAAGAATTCTTAGTGAAATTCGTCAAGGCATGCATGGTCAAATTCCTCAAACTAGATTATTTTGAACAATTTCTGAGAACACATATGACCTCTCCAAATTCTTCACATCTATACTCTGTTCAAAGGTACGAAATGTCTGATGCTGAATCACTAGGTTCTCATCAACTTAAGTCTTTTGCAGTGTTCCTTGAAGATAAATAACATACTTCTTAAGAAACATCAATCGTTCAAACTCCTAAAGTGAACAAAATGGTTGATGGTAAAAGACCTTAGAAAGGAGGAAAGAGACATGAGACAAACACTGCTTTTGAAATCCCTGAGGACATTTATGCTAAGTATTGCACACCTGAGGAAGCCACACAAAGGAATGAAAGAAGACGGGCTAAGGAATGGAGGGAATATCATGATGTTATTCCCAAGTACATGAAGAAATTCGTAGTTAACCCTCCACGTCCAAGACCTCCATTGGCAGCAGGCCAAGTAGCTGATCCCTCGAGCATCAGACGAGGTGAGGAATTTCCCAAAGAATGGTCCAAGCGCCAAGCCAAGTTGGCTAAATTAGCAAAGGAAGCAGTGAAGAAATTCAATGAAGATTCTGTTGCTGTTGCTGCTGCTGCTAAGGCTTCTGCTAGCAAGCCTAAGAAGGCTTTGCCTAAGAAATCAGCTCTGAAGCCGAGTTCCTCAACTACAATGCCCTCATGGCCAAGTACAAAACCCTCATGGCCAATTCCTCAGGCAACCTCTTCAAGGGCAGCTCCAATTTTCTCCGTTCCCACAAAATCATCAACGGTTGCCACAAAGTCCTCAACACCTGTGCATCTTGCCACATGCCAATGGACTACAAGAGTCC
Organism: Triticum dicoccoides; assembly: GCF_002162155.2. NCBI lineage: Eukaryota > Viridiplantae > Streptophyta > Magnoliopsida > Poales > Poaceae > Triticum > Triticum dicoccoides. Next base: position 282,577,538 of record NC_041384.1, on the reverse strand, counting down.
CTATTGCCTCAGGAGCCTCTTCAAGTTCCTCAGCTCCACCACGGTCCTCAATAGGTCCAACTCTATTGAAGAAAAAGGCCACTGCTGGACGTGGCTCGAGGCCAAGACCTCACAAGAAGCAAGTTGCTTTTCTAGTCCCGTCTGATGACGATGATGCTGATGATGAAGAACTTTCTGAGATCATCAGAGGCAAGCCAGAGAGGGCCGCTAGAGCCAAAGGCAGTGTTGTGCCCCTCATGCTAGATCCGAAGAAGATCCTTCATTTCATTGATCTATGGCACAAGGATCCCAACACTCCTCTGCCTGACTTGAACCTCACTTATGGTCAAACTCATATGTTAACGGCATTCATCAATGAAGAAAAATGCAAATTTGAGAAGGCTAGACAAGTCAAGAAGGCCAAGTATAAAAAGGAAAGATTTCTAAAGAAAAATGTTCTGAATATGACTCCAGAAGAACATGTGGCTCTGCAAAAGGAGATCAAATATCTCGGTGGTGAATTTGATAGATACTGTGGAGATTGGCTAGGTGCCAAAGTCAGATTCGACAGACTCTCCAACTCCCTCAAGCTAAATGTTCAACTCCATCACAATAAGAAATTCCTAGGCTGAAGCATCTGCTCAGCCTACTGAAGAAAATGCTAGGACAGCCGATGAAAATCAGGCTTTTGATGACACTGAGAGTACCAGGGCTGAAGAAGAACCTGCTCCTAAAGAAACTGTCAGGGAAACCTCCATTGTTGCGCCTGAAGAACAACTCAGGCCAGCCGAAGAATCTGCTGCTATGCTTGAAGAAACTGAACAAGCCAGGGCAACTGCATCAGTTTGTGCCTAAAGAAAATGGAACCACTTCATCTGCTCCTCCTGCAAAGTCATCACAAATGAAGAATATCAACCTTCCTTCTACATCAGAAGTGAAGAAAACCAAAGCTACGGAGAAGACATATGTGAAGAAAAGGAAAGCATCAGCGATTGCAAAGTGTTTAGCTCCTAAGAAAGTGAAGACTTTGACAAGTTCCTTCAGTAACCCTATTGATGTTGTTCCTATCTCTATTGTGCCATCAATGGGAATTGTTCCTTTTGGTGAGGAAAATCCCTTTGCTGCTTCTTCAAAGCAGTTGGTTGAAGAAATTGAAGTGGAAGATATCCCTTCAACTCCACTGGTATCATCGCCCATGCCTTAGTTCACAACTGAAGAGGTAGGCATTGAGGAATTGGGAGAAGATGACGATGTGGACATTGGTTGTACAACACCAGTTCTAAATGACGAGTATTGGGGAAGACTTCATCCCAATTCACCTTTGACCACCCCTTTGCATCAAATTCCTCAGTCCAATGTGCAAACTGAAGAAATTCATACGGGATCTGAAGGACATCAAACTTCATTTCCTTGCATTCCAAAAGAATTTCCAGCTACTACAGCTAAAGAAATGGAGACCAAAACTACTGCTACTAAAACTGCCGCTGAAATTCCAGTCTGTGGCTCCAGAAGTTGTGCTCCAAGATGCTGTGAGGTCTTCAACTGTTAATCTTTAGCCCAAGCTACTAAATCCACATACAAAGAAGAATAAATTAAAGGCTAATGATTTCTTTGATGAGCACCATTTCTTCACGGAATTCAATCCCTATGACTCAGCAAGACTTCGACGCAAGCGGTTCTGGACTGCCAGTTAAATGAATTTATATTCTTCACTCTTATTTGATAACGACAAGGTATTGGAGCACCGTGAAATTCCTCATGTGGATATGGAGTCTCTCCCATGCTTCCAACCCGTCCTAAGTGTTCTTCATGACGTTGGGCTTTTGAGCTTCTGCACTGGCATCTGCGACTGTAATGAAGAGCTAATTCTTCAATTCTACGCCACACTACACCTCACTGGAAATGTGGGTGACGTGAATTCATGGCTTCTTGATTGGATGATTGAGAACACGCACTACAAAGCTCTAGCCTCTAAACTGCTTCGTGTCGTACCAGTTAGTCCTCCTACTGAAGGCGCACAGCTCATATATGAGGAACCTGAACTTTCAAATCAGCTGATGCAGCTGCTGATGAAGCCTTTGAAGGCTAGTGAAGCTCCAAGGAGCACATTCCTCGTGAAGGAATTTCTATATGTGCCAAGGACAGTATACCGCATTCTGACCAAAACCCTTAGTCCAATCAAGGGCCACAACTCTAAATAAGAAGAGGTTGTTGGCATCATGAAGAATCTGCTATTCAACATCATACATGGCATTCCCATCAACTACCATGATTTCTTCATGAGGACTTTGGCTACTGCTGCTCTCTCACCTTTTGAGTTGAAGCCTTATGCTCCTTGGATCATGAAATTCATCATATCAAGGTCTTCAATTCATTACAAGGCAGATTATCAAAATCATCTCAGCTATTTGCCTCCTATTGAAGTCCTCAAAAGGACTATTTCCTCAGCTGATGAGAAAGGCAAGGCTACTGTTATTGATGAAGGTGCTCATCCATTGGATGGTCAGTTTCGTAAAGCTGCATCTTATTCCACCAATGATAACTCTTCAACTCAAGATTCTACCGCAAAAGCTTCAAAGCGAAATCCTCAAGCCACTTCTCCACGAGTGATGACTGATCATGAGCTTCTCTAAAGTCTTCATCAGAAGGTCGATCACAATCACAAGTGGGTCAAGCGTCAATTTGGCTCAATACTTCAAAATATGACAATCACACAAAACACGATGAAGAAGAATCACTAATACTTGCATGAAGTCTTTGATCGCACTTGGGCCATATTGTCTCACTTCTACGGTGATGAAGATCTCAAGCAGATGGGCATCCGACATGACTTTTACTGGTCTCAGCCTCCTTCGAAGAAATTCAAGAAGGTCAAAGTTCCTCAGCTGGTTCCCAGTTCATTTTCTTCATCATGCGAGAAGGATGTAGCTAAAGACTTGAACAACACTGCGGCAGGCCCTACCTCAACGGACGACCCCAACAACGCTGGCACTCCTCCATCAACATCATGATGATATTGTTCAAGGGTGTTAGTCCTCATTTTTCATCCTGTTTGGTCATTCGACGAAAAAGGGGGAGAAATTTGAGTTAGTCTTCACGCTGGTCTTATATATGGGAGTTTTTTTGTTAAGTTACAACTCTTGCTCTTCTGAGGTGTTTGCTCTGATGAGCTGTAAACTTAAGTCCTATGGTGCTTTGATACTTTTGAATTGCTTTCTGCATGCTTATTTCCTCAAGTACCTTAATGCACGCATGATGTATTTTGTCAGACACCATATTTATCATGCATTTAAATTCCCCATATCATATGTTAAATGCGTGTATGAATTACAAGATATAGGGGGAGATCTCCATGATATTACTCTACAATGTGCATTTGCTATCCAAAGAATTTCCTCAAATATGCACATCTTCAGGGGGGTTCTTCTATACCTTGCAATCAAATTCCTCAATATCAGTATTTACACATCATATGTTTAACCACATTGAAAACTTAACCTATTTATCATCAATCACCAAAAGAGGGAGATTGTAAGTGCATCTAGTGCCCCTTAGTGATTTTGGTGTACTGAAGACTTATAGGTTAAGGGACTAATGTGTTTGTGAGTGTACACAGGTTCTATAATTCTCCGAGGAGTTTGATATTTAAGACAAAAGTTGACCCCTAAAAATGAATTTCTTCAATTGAAGACTTTGGTTTTCTTGAAGACTTTGAAAGTGAGGAAATTGGTGTGACCATGAAGACTTCTATATTGATGCGAGGATTATGAAGCGTGAAGACTTTTGTTTTGATAGTTTCATTTTCTCTTTCTTGAATCATAGGAAACACCATACTGTTAAAGTGGGCCGAGGTAAATCTAAGGAAAAGTTTCCATGTGATGCTCATCTCAAAGCCTACACATACCCAATCCTTTCGAGTGAAGCCATTGGAAATCACATACATTTCAGTCAATTTCTTCGGTGAGAGACGAAGATCTTCTGTTCTCTGAGGACTTTGTTCTGACTAAGGAGTTAGGAATTTGCCATTGCGGATTGCCTACAAGTGAGGAACATGATTTCCATAAGGAATTCGAGAGCTCAAATTTCCGACTGTTGTTGTGCTATGCGCCAGCTGTCCCAAAATATCCTATCCACCTAACGGTCATATCATTGAAGGGCATTTATTTCTCAGCATGTCAGGTTGCTCCCTAGTCTATAAATAGCCGCCCCCTAAAACCACTAGTTGGTTGGCTGCTCCGAGAGAAATTGACACTTGTCATTGTGAGCATCCCATCTTCCGGGGAATCACTGAAGAAAAACCCAAACCCAAACACCTACAAACGCAATGTGATTGAGAATCACTGAAGAGATTGTTCCTGTGTGGAATCGATGCTTGTTACCTTTGAGGACTATGCATCCTCCAGACGGTTAGGCATCATGATCAAGTAACTGATTGTGTGAAGGTTTGGAAGTCACCTGAAGACTTACCACGAGTGATTGGGAGAGGTCTATGTGATCTTAGCTCAAGGAGAATACGGTGAGGACTATGTGCCCGGGACCGTGTGTCCTCAGGTTTAAATACCTAGACGCTCCATCCAAACATACGACTGTCATAGCAATTGGAACTGGTCTACCAAATCATCGTCTTCACCAAGCTACTGGTTCTATTTCCTCAACCCTTTCATTTCCTCATTCATGTGTTGATGAACTTGATTGTTACTGTTTGAAGAATTTGACTGAAGACTTTCTCAATTTCCTCAATCCTAATTCTTCAGTCACTTTGTCTTCAGCATGCTTATCCTGTTTTACATGCTACATGTGCTCTGTGTATGTTTCATTTCATCATGATGACTATGCTACTACCTTGTTATTCCGTTGCTTGTAGTTCGTTACTTAGGAAATTCCTCACCTTGAAATTCCTCAGTGATGAATTTGTAAAAATCGCCTATTCACCCCCTCTAGTCGATATAACACACTTTCAGAGGAGCACTTTGATGGATTGCAAACAGAGCACATACCACATGCGGAAAATAGCATTGCTGATCACTTGTCAAGGTGCAATGCGCAAAAGCTCTCGATGGAACCAGGAACTTTTGTTCTCCATCTGACTCAACCCTCCGTATCCCCGACAACGATGGCAAGAAAAAGGAGGAAACTGGACTCTGACAAGCATCTCCCAGCAGAGCTCCCCGAAGCCCCCGACATAGAGCTTAGTGGGAACAACTCCCTGATACGTCCATTTTGCATCATGCTTTTATATCGATATTTATTGCATTATGGGCTGTTATTTCACATTATGTCACAATACTTATGGCTATTCTCTCTTATTTTACAAGGTTTACATAAGGAGGGAGAATGCCGGCAGCTGGAATTCTGGGCTGGAAAAGGAGCAAATATTAGAGACCTATTCTGCACAACTCCATAAGTCCTAAAACTCCACGGAATACCTTATAATAAATAATGAAAAATCCTCGCCAAAGATGAAGACCAGGGGGCCCACACCCTTTCCACGAGGGTGGGGGCGCGCCCCCCTAGGGCGCGCCCCCCTACTTCATGGGCCCCACGGTGGCTCTCCGATGACCATCTTCTACTATATGAAGTCTTTCGTCGAGAAAAAAACCAGAAGCAACCTTTCGGGATGAAACTCCGCCGCCACGAGGCAGAACCTTGGCGGATCCAATCTAGAGCTCCGGCAGAGCTGTTCTGCCGGGGAAACTTCCCTCTCGGAGGGGGAAATCATCGCCATCGTCATCACCAACGCTCCTCTCATCGGGAGAGGGCAATCTCCATCAACATCTTCATCAGCACCATCTGATCTCAAAACCCTAGTTCATCTCTTGTATCCAATTCTTGTCTCCAAGTCCGAGATTGGTGCTAGTAGGTTGCTAGTAGTGTTAATTACTCCTTGTGGTTGATGCTAGTTGGTTTAATTGGTGGAAGATCATATGTTCAGATCCTTTATGCATATTATTACCCCTCTGATTATGAATATGAATATGCTTTGTGAGTAGTTATGTTTGTTCCCGAGGACAAGGGAGAAGTCTTGCTATTAGTAGTCATGTGAATTTGGTATTCGTTCGATATTTTGATGAGATGTATGTTGTCTAGCCTCTAGTGGTGTTATGTGAACGTCGACTACATAAGACTTCACCATTATTTGGGCCTAGAGGAAGGCATTGGGAAGTAATAAGTAGATGATGGGTTGCTAGAGTGACAGAAGCTTAAACCCTAGTTTATGTGTTGCTTCATAAGGGGCTGATTTGGATCCATATGTTTCATGCTATGGTTAGGTTTACCTTAATACTTTTTTTGTAGTTGCGGATGCTTGCAATAGAGGTTAATCATAAGTGGGATGCTTGTTCAAGTAAGAACAGCACCCAAGCACCAGTCCACCCACATGTCAAATTTTCAAAGTACCGAACGCGAATCATATGAACGTGATGAAAACTAGCTTGACGATATTCCCATGTGTCCTTGGGAGCGCTTTTCCTTATATAAGAGTTTGTCCAGGCTTGTCCTTTGCTACAAAAAGTATTGGGCCACCTTGCTGCGCTTTATTTACTTTTGTTACTTGTTGCTCGTTACAAATTATCTCATCACAAAACTATCTGTTACCACTTATTTCAGTACTTGCAGAGAATACCTTGTTGAAAACCACTTATCATTTCCTTCTGCTACTCGTTGGGTTTGACACTCTTACTTATCGAAAGGACTATGATAGATCCCCTATACTTGTGGGTCATCAAGACTCTTTTCTGGCGCTGTTGCCGGGGAGTGAAGCGCCTTTGGTAGGTGGAATTTTGTAAGGAAAAATTTATATAGTGTGCTGAAATTTAATGTCACTTGTTACTATGGAAAGTAATCCTCTGAGGGGCTTCTTCGGGGTATCTTCACCCCGACCAGTAGAGCAAAGAGTTGCTCCTCAACCTACTGAACCTATTGTAAATGAAAGTCCTTATGAGTATCCTTCGGGTATGATAGGAAAACTGCTAGCTAATCCTTTTACAGGAGATGGAACAAAGCATCCTGATAAACACCTAAGATATGTGGATGAAGTTTGTGGATTATTTAAGCTTGCAGGTATACCCTATGATGTTGTTAAGAAGAAGGTCTTCCCTTTATCTTTGAAGGGAGACGCATTGACATGGTATAGGCTATGTGATGATACGAGATCATGGAACTATAAAAGATTGAAATTGGAATTTCATCAAAAGTATTACCCTATGCATCTTGTTCATCGTGACCGCAATTATATATATAATTCTTGGCCTCGCGAAGGAGAAAGCATCGCTGAGGGAGTCCTGGAATAGGGGGTCTTCGGACAGCCGGACTATATCCTTTGGCCGGACTGTTGGACTATTGTAGCATCCCAAATTTTCTATTTGGAATGTTATACACTAGATCTGTCACATCCCTAGTCCTGGCCTGACCTATGTTTGCTTCCATGTGTGCATCATGTTTAAATTTTTGAAACTTGAACTGAGGAATTTTGGAAGCCTCAAAAACTTAAATAAAAGAGGGGCAAAGAACCCTGGAAAATGCATTCAATGTTTCCAAAATGGCCTTAAATAATGTTGGTTATATTTTGGCAAGGGTTTTGCACCAAACCAAAAATAATGAACATTTTGAGGAATATTTTGAGCACTGAATTTAAATCATTATTGTATTTGAATTTGGGATTATATTCATAATATATGGGATATATTTTCAAATAACTCTGAAATGCTTTATGTGCTGTTGGAAAAGTCCATCTAGCAACATAAATTATTCAGAGGATATCTGGCACTGTTTTGGATTTGTTTTAATTTGAAAAAAACAGTGGCAAAGTATAACACAGAAACAGAAAAACAATAAAAGAACAGAAACTTACCTGGACTTACCTGGCGCTCACCGAAGCCCACCTGGATGGCCCAACACTTTCGGCCCAGCCCATCTCCACCCCTCCCCTGTCGTCTTCCTCCCTGCCAGGAGGACGGGCACGCGCCCGGCGCGCGCGGCCACGCGCCCCGGCCACCTCCTCCCTCCCAGCCTGCTTGGCTCCTCCTCGACGCCCCGCTGACGCCACGCGGCCCCCTCGACCCTCTCCTACTCTCCCCGTGCCCCTCTCCTCTCTCTCCCCGGAACACTCTCCCCCTCCTCTGTTCTCCTCACCGAACGCGCCCGACGCCGCCGACGAGAACCACCGTGGCCACCAGCCACCCCACGCCTCACCGACGCCCCAGGAGGCTCTGCCCCGACCCCCTCTTCCTTCCCACCGATCCACGGCCCTCCGGAA
>NC_041384.1:282558211-282568969 GCF_002162155.2 Triticum dicoccoides | reverse complement strand
CCCCTCTTCCTCCCCACCGATCCACGGCCCTCCGGAAGCCCTGCAGCGTCGCCCTCAAGCTCGCCCCCAACCTTCGGCCGCCGGCGAACTTTCGAGGATTCGCGAGCTCCAGCCCCTCCCCGGCCTCGCCGTTGCCTCCACCAGATCCGCTGTGAGCTACTCTTCCATTCCCCCTCCTCCTCGCGCTCGTTCCCGTACTCTAGCCGCCCTTTTCACCGGAGCCGATTGCTCCTCGCCGCCGTCCATGGTGTGGCCGTGGCCACAGCCACCGCAGCTCGCTCCCGAGCCCACCGGCGTGCTCACCGCAACCTTAGGAACCCAAAGCACCTAACCACTCGTCCTCCCGTGCACCGCAGCGCCGGTCCCGTGAACCCCCGAGCTCCGGCCGCCGCCTCAGGCTCTACTCCGGCGAACCCCGGCCACCCCCGCACCTCCCGTTGGTTCCCCTAGATGCGCATGGGCACAGGCTACCTCCTGGTGCCCTTGGCGCGTCGATCCGTCGTCTCTGGCGCAACTCCGGCGAGCCACCGCCGCTCTGGGTCGTCGCCGTCGTCCAACCGCCGGCGAATCCGACGTGGCCGGTCATTAGGGCCTAACCACCCCCGCTAACCCAGGCCTAGGGCCACTGACCGGTGGGCCCTACCGTTTAATTAACCGGCTAACAATTTAGTTAAGTTAATTAAACTCTGTTAAATCACTGTGCAGCTGACATGTGGGTCCCGAACGTCAGGTTTGACCCGGACCAGCCCCTGTTGACCTGCTGACGTCACACTGACGTCAGGCTGACGCATTAATGAATTACTGGAATTATTAATATTTAGGAAATTTCAGAAAATGCCCTAAACTTCAATAAATCATAGAAATTCAACCGTAACTCCAAATTAAATAATTTATATATGAAAAATTATCAGAAAAATTCAAGGAATCCATCTGTACCATTTTCATGCATGTTAGAACAACTTATAGCTGCTGTTTAGCACAAATCAAATAAATGGCATTTAAACTCTCACATATGGAGTTTGAATTTGAATCTTGTATTCAAACCAACCCCATTTAACTTGTTGCTAGATGCATTAGCCCAAAACACATTCATATTGCCATGTCATAGCATGCATCGTATTGTGCATTGCATTGATCGTGTTTCTTCTGTGTTTGCCGGTGTTGTTCTCCCTCGGTAGACGTTGTACCGACGATGTGATCGTTGACACTGATGAAGACTCAATGTTATCTTCAGAAGTGCCAGGCAAGCAAAACCCCCTTGTTCATTCCGATACAATCCTACTCTCTCGCTCCTGCTCTCTTTTACTGCATTAGGACAACAACGATTCATCTGTTACTTGTTGCGGTAGTTGAACCCCTTTATCCTTTGCATGACCTGTCATTCCACAGTAAATAGATGAAACCCACTAGCATGAGTAGGAGTTGTTTGAGCCCTGTTGTGCCTACTCATTCATGTTTGTTTGTCATGCCTGCTATTGCTTAGAGTTGTGTCAGGTCTGATTCATCCGGGATGAATCAGAGGTGTATGAACATGTCCTACTGTGTGTGAGGTAAGTGTGTGAATACGATTTGGTAAAGGTAGCGGTGAGAGGCCATGTAGGAGTACATGGTGGGTTGTCTCATTGCAGCCGTCCTCAGGAACTGAGTTCTGTGTTTGTGATCCATGATTCAGCTACTACCACGCATTGGGCCCGAAACCAATGGACCCTCTCGGCTTCTTAATCACCCTTGTCCTCCGTCCAGGAGTTGCAAGTAGTTTCTGGTGTTTGTAGTATGCTGGAGGCCGTGCGCAGCGCTGACCGTAGGGGTGGGCTTTGATGCGGTAGGCACGTGGCACGGTGTACCGGGCGCCCGTTTGGTGTCTCGGGAACCCTGTTCACATCGTTTGGGGCAGTGAGCGAAACTCCGGCCGGATCTCCTCATGGATGGAACCCGAATAGGCGATAAACCTGGACTAGAGACTCGAGTGTTTAGGAAGGCCGTGGCCGACACCCACGTTGGGCTTCCGCTTGAAGGTTGCCGAGTACATGTCGTGTAAACGGCGGTAAGTGGTGAGAGCGTGTGTGAAGGAGTACACCCCTGCAGGGTTAACATCATCTATTCGAATAGCCGTGTCCGCGGAAAAGGACTTCTGGGTTGCTTATATCAGTTCATAGACAAGTGAAAGTGGATACTTTAAAATGCGCAAGATAAGCGTGAGTGCTATGGATGGCGTTCTCGTAGGGAGACGGGAGCGGATCCATAGTGGTGCATTGGTTGGTGAATATGTGGACTCGTGTGCGCCACCTCAAAAGAGTTACTTGCAGTCGTAGTTCAGGATAGCCACCGAGTCAAAGCTGGCTTGCTGCAGTTAAACCCCCACCATCCCTTTGTTGATAATGGTGCATATGTAGTTAGTTCTGATGTAAGTCTTGCTGGGTACATTTGTACTCACGTTTGCCTATTTTATGTTTTTGCAGAGAGACTTCGGTCTCGCTAGTAGTTCCACGTGGACTTCGACGTTTAGCTTGTTACCTCAGCTACGATCTTGTGCCCTCGGCAGGATCTGATAGATAGTCAGGCTTCTCAGCCTTTTTTCATTTATAGATGTCTGTACTCAGACATGATAGCTTCCGCTTGTGCTTTGATTTGTATGCTCTGAATGTTGGGTCGTGAGACCCCTGTTTGTAATATCTCGCTCCTCGGAGCCTAATGAATAAATTACTTGAGTCGTAGAGTCATGTTGTGATGCCATGTTGTATTTGCACATATCGAGCATATTGTGTGTATGTTATTGAAATTCTTGGTATGTGTGGGATCTGACCATCTAGTTGTTTATCTTTAGTAGCCTCTCTTACCGGGAAATGTCTCCTAGTGTTTCCACCGAGCCATGGTAGCTTGCTACTGCTCCGGAACACTTAGGCTGGCCGGCATGTGTCCTTCTTCGTTCCTGTGTCTGTCCCTTCGGGGAAATGTCACGCGATGAATACCAGAGTCCTGTTAGCCCGCTACAGCCTGGTTCACCGGAGTCCTGCTAGCCCAGTGCTACAGCCTGGATTCACTCGCTGATGACCGACACGTTCGATGCTGGGTCATGGATGCCTGTCCCTGTAAGTCTGTGCCACTTTGGGTTTACGACTAGCCATGTTAGCCCGGGTTCTTTGTCATATGGATGCTAGCGACACTATCATATACGTGAGCCAAAAGGCGCAAACGGTCCTGGGCCAGGTAAGGTGGCACCCGTGGGAATACCGTGCGTGAGGCCGCAAAGTGATATGATGTGTTACATGCTAGATCGGTGTGACTTAGGATCGGGGTCCTGACAGCGTTGGTATCAGAGCTTGACTGCCTGTAGGATTACCAAGCCAAACTGGTCGAAGTTGAGTCTAGAAATTCTTTAGTTATATAAGGGAATTGATTGTGGGATGGAACGTAAGGCTCTTTTTACTCCTTATACCTCATGGCCTTCTGATCTGAGTCATCATCTTCTCTTCTACGGGGATTAAGAACTAGGCTATCTCTTCTTTCCATCAGGATCACGTGTTACTAATCCGTAGACTTATAGAATTGTTGGACTTAAGCCTCTGTTCAGTTCCTACTACTTCTGTATGTTACTGACGATCTCGAAACCTTGGTATTGTGCTTCTGAGTGGCTATGCCGCCATTTTTGTAGCATGTCTCAAATCTTTTGAGCATTTATAGCCGTTATGCTGTCCGAGTCATCCCAGGTCTCTAAACAGTCTGATGCATTTGCAAATCCCTTCTTCCCGTTCCCGATGTCCTTTTGGTCAGATTAATCACACAAATTAGTGAGTTGAGGTACCTTATTGCCTCGACATATATGTTGGAGTTAATAATTATGACCCTAAGTGCTTAGGGGGTCATCTAGTGGTCTAGCCATGATCTATGTTTCCAGTGTGATGATTCTGGCCGTCATTATCGAAAGCATCCCGTGATGCCATTTAGTTAGTAGGCATTTCATTCCTGGGATCTTGAACCCGAGATTCACCCCATTTACCTCATGTTGATAGTGTTGCTAGTTCCTTTAGGATATTAGTAACCTTTGCGATAGTCCTCGAGGTTCGTGGTACATCCTTCTTCCAATTACCATGAACCAATCTTGGCAGGAGTTCTTCTGAACCAAAAGATGACAACAAGAGTGCTCTCGATTAGTTCTCCATGCTATATTGTGACTCTGCCAGCTCAACCTTTCTACATGGGTTATCCGGAAGAATTATGTTGAACTTGGTTCGACATACTAATCTATGCATCCACAACTCAGAAAGTTATATGTTCCTTTGAGTTGTCCCCTTTTAGTTGTCTACTGACCTTCGTCTATCAATTGATAGTCAAGAGTATGCGTGCGTTCGTTTATCGATGCCTATTATTCTTGTGGTCCGTCAAGCCATTCTATCCGGAATGACTAGGAGAAACAAACTCCAGTTCCTCTTCCATGTCCAGGACTGGGTCAAAGCAGTTGTATCTCGCAGATCAAAATGCCAATCCAGCCTTTGCTCTGTTCTACCTTGGAGTATTACCATCTTTATATCGGGGTTGTTATGGGAATTGCACACCATCCTATGAACTCTTGGTACAGTGATACTTCTTGCCATCATTGTTCATTCCTCGGTTCCTGTGTTATTGTAACCGGAATGCCGACAAGTGAGTCGTGGTGTGTGAAATCAATACTGCTAGCAACTCCGTTGCTTGGTAGTTAAATGGACAATAATCTCATTCTTAACGTGTTGGTTCTTGAATCATCATTCTAAGATTGATCGTGCTACCTTGTCCATCTTCCTGGTGCACATTTCGATTGATGGGTTAGGATTTTGTCAAGTCCTCGCTCATTTGATCATATCGTCTTGCCCTGAAAAGCAAGATTGTTCTCGATCTTAGTAACATATCGGTGGTTCATGATTTCCCGAATATCCTCTCGAAAGTATCACCAGGTTGTCACCTAACTGTTATGTTGAGCTCGTGATCAAGTTGGTTTATCCTGTAAACCACCCTTTCTCCAAGAATCGGTGTTAGATATCCCTGAGCTAGCTGGTTAAGCTAGACAACAACTTGGAGAGTTGGAAGATAAAAGCTTCTCTGACTTAGTTCGTTCCAAAGGGATATTCTTGTGTAGTGTGTGTTGAAGAAAGATGATATCTTTATTGGTTGATCCTCGTGATCAATTGTTGGATCTATTATCTTACCCAAACCTTTGATTTGAGTATGGGCTATCGTCAAATAAAATCAGAACCAACGATATTCGTAATGTTGTCTTACTCGTGGTTGTTCCTCGAGCATACACCATTATATCTTATGGGTCTGACCAATGCTATCACCTGTTCACATAATTAGGGAATTCCATCTTCATGGAAATCTCGATGAATTGTTGTTGAGCCCATCAACATCATTTTATCTTCTCCAAGATCTTGTTGGACAATAAGCTAGTGTTGGAAACTTTTGAAGCATTTTCTTCATGCCAGCTCATGAAGTATTTGTTTGATGAAAGGAGTGACTTCCTCTTATACACGTGCATTTGGTGAAAGTTGCCGCCATGAATTTGAGAAAGTTAGTTTTGCTTCCTCTGGAATCATCGCAAGTCAGTCATGCACACGTGCGAAGTATTCTGTGGTCTGGAGACTTGCAACCTTCATTCCATATGTGTCCCGAGCACACCAAGCCACTGATCGATTTGTTCAAGGAGAAGAAGTTCCCTCATAAGAGCTAATCCATGGACTTGCGTAAAGACTTCGATATCCTCGATGATGGTTCCCCACCGGAACTCGGTAGTGTTTTATTGTAAGACTACCATGTGATCATGCTCGTCTGGGACAACGTGTTCTCATGTTTGTAGCAGAACCAGCTCATGTTTGGGAGCTTACTATCGTAGTTCATTCCCCGAGAATCTCGCAACGTCATCTCGTCGACTTGTGTTGCAAACTTTCATTTTTCTTTCTAGACTTGATGGGTTTGGAATATTCTGACACCAACCAGATCTGAATCTCAGGCAGATGTGATGGTTGGAACATTTCCCAAGAACTATAATATTGGTCTTGCGATAACCGGTAAAGTGGATGTCGTGGCCAACACACCCAGCCGGAAGACCTCCTGTTGTAGTATCTTGATTTGAGGAAGTTGGCCACCTCCCCATAGGGATTTCGTAGGATTTACTCCCTAGTTGCCCCTATGGATTTCTGTGTTCCGAAGTCCGACCTTTTTACTTGATGTTCTAGATATCAAACCATATCTATGAATGGGTTACACTAGCACATCAAGGAGAACATTAGAAGCGGAGTGCTAAATGTCTCTCGGTCGATCATCCAGATTTTATTTCCTTGGCCCCGCCAAGGGTGAAATCTAAGAAAGTGTTATCCTCCTTTGCATCTGCATCATCCATCATCATTCATCGTGGTAGCAAGTTGTGTTGCCAGGATCCTTGACACGGATATTGGTAAAACCTTGATGATTATGGAAATGCTCAAGTTCTTGAGAGCACGCACAAGCGCTAGGTGTTATCATCGACACTAACTGGGATTGCTCTCAGTTCCCTCGATTATGCTATAACTTTCAAACAGGGAATTCACTCTCTATTGTTGGGTTCATCCCCAGTTACCAGAATCATTCCCAGCATTTGCATTTTGTTCCCAGCTTGCACCGCCAATGTGCCATTCTACCATGGGTCTCTTCCATTTCCGGTGATAAGCAAAATCATCCATTACGTTGTCTTCAACAAGGTAATCCACATCATCCAAGTTCGGGTATGCCATTCTACCGAACCCCTCTAAATGATCGATTATGATTTGCCTTAAGCTGGTATAAAGAGTTTCAAGGATCTTTGAATCAAAGGTAATTCTTTTTGCCACTTAATGGGATATTTCTACGAGTCACCTTCCCTAAGGTGCATCGTTATGGTATCATGGCAACTCAAACTCCTCGCTATGTTGACAATCATTTACCACCTCCTTAAGCGTGAAATTGTTCTCTACCTAGTGAACCTTTGTCATCTGCTTCACTCCATTCCTATGGATGTGTGCTTCGTCTCTCAGCTCAAGAGATGTTGCTATGTCTCAATCCGTGGGTTAATCCTGAGTTGTTCGACCTTCGAGAAGAACAATTCTTTTAGGGTCTTCCCTTTCCTCTCGCTGACATGATAGTTGGAGTTCTCAGAGGAAGACTTCGAGACAAAGATGGTGTTTGAATCAACGTTCATTTGAAGTGCAACCTGGATCGTGAAGTTGTGCTAGGTGCGTTCCCCCTTCACCTTACCCTACGCTTAAATCTCGGGACGAGATTTTTGTTTAGTGGGGGTGAGTTGTCACATCCCTAGTCCTGGCCTGACCTATGTTTGCTTCCATGTGTGCATCATGTTTAAATTTTTGAAACTTGAACTGAGGAATTTTGGAAGCCTCAAAAACTTAAATAAAAGAGGGGCAAAGAACCCTGGAAAATGCATTCAATGTTTCCAAAATGGCCTTAAATAATGTTGGTTATATTTTGGCAAGGGTTTTGCACCAAACCAAAAATAATGAACATTTTGAGGAATATTTTGAGCACTGAATTTAAATCATTATTGTATTTGAATTTGGAATTATATTCACTATATATGGGATATATTTTCAAATAACTCTGAAATGCTTTATGTGCTGTTGGAAAAGTCCATCTAGCAACATAAATTATTCAGAGGATATCTGGCACTGTTTTGGATTTGTTTTAATTTGAAAAAACAGTGGCAAAGTATAACACAGAAACAGAAAAACAATAAAAGAACAGAAACTTACCTGGACTTACCTGGCGCTCACCGAAGCCCACCTGGACGGCCCAACACTTCCGGCCCAGCCCATCTCCACCCCTCCCCTGTCGTCTTCCTCCCTGCCAGGAGGACGGGCACGCGCCCGGCGCGCGCGGCCACGCGCCCCGGCCACCTCCTCCCTCCCAGCCTGCTTGGCTCCTCCTCGACGCCCCGGTGATGCCACGCGGCCCCCTTGACCCTCTCCTACTCTCCTCGTGCCCCTCTCCTCTCTCTCCCCGGAACACTCTCCCCTTCCTCTGTTCTCCTCACCGAACGCGCCCGCCGCCGCCGACGAGAACCACCGTGGCCACCGGCCACCACACGCCTCACCGACGCCCCAGGAAGCTCTGCCCCGACCCCCTCTTCCTCCCCACCGATCCACGGCCCTCCGGAAGCCCTGCAGCGTCGCCCTCAAGCTCGCCCCCAACCTTCGGCCACCGGCGAACTTTCGAGGATTCGCGAGCTCCAGCCCCTCCCCGGCCTCGCTGTTGCCTCCACCAGATCCGCTGTGAGCTACTCTTCCATTCCCCCTCCTCCTCGCGCTCGTTCCCATACTCTAGCCGCCCTTTTCACCGGAGCCGATTGCTCCTCGCCGCCGTCCATGGTGTGGCCGTGGCCACAGCCAGCGCAGCTCGCTCCCGAGCCCACCGGCGTGCTCACCGCAACCTTAGGAACCCAAAGCACCTAACCACTCGTCCTCCCGTGCACCGCAGCGCCGGTCCCGTGAACCCCCGAGCTCCGGCCGCCGCCTCAGGCTCCACTCCGGCGAACCCCGGCCACCCCCGCACCTCCCGTTGGTTCCCCTAGATGCGCACGGGCACAGGCTACCTCCTGGTGCCCTTGGCGCGTCGATCCGTCGTCTCTGGCGCAACTCCGGCGAGCCACCGCCGCTCTGGGTCGTCGCCGTCGTCCAACCGCCGGCGAATCCGACGTGGCCGGTCATTAGGGCCTAACCACCCCCGCTAACCCAGGCCTAGGGCCACTGACCGGTGGGCCCTACCGTTTAATTAACCGGCTAACAATTTAGTTAAGTTAATTAAACCCTGTTAAATCACTGTGCAGCTGACATGTGGGTCCCGAACGTCAGGTTTGACCCGGACCAGCCCCTGTTGACCTGCTGACGTCACACTGACGTCAGGCTGACGCATTAATGAATTACTGGAATTATTAATATTTAGGAAATTTCAGAAAATGCCCTAAACTTCAATAAATCATAGAAATTCAACCGTAACTCCAAATTAAATAATTTATATATGAAAAATTATCAGAAAAATTCAAGGAATCCATCTGTACCATTTTCATGCATGTTAGAACAACTTATAGCTGCTGTTTAGCACAAATCAAATAAATGGCATTTAAACTCTCACATATGGAGTTTGAATTTGAATCTTGTATTCAAACCAACCCCATTTAACTTATTGCTAGATTTATTAGCCCAAAACACATTCATATTGCCATGTCATAGCATGCATCATATTGTGCATTGCATTGATCGTGTTTCTTCTGTGTTTGCCGGTGTTGTTCTCCCTCGGTAGACGTTGTACCGACGATGTGATCGTTGACACTGATGAAGACTCAATGTTATCTTCAGAAGTACCAGGCAAGCAAAACCCCCTTGTTCATTCCGATACAATCCTACTCTCTCGCTCCTGCTCTCTTTTACTGCATTAGGACAACAACGGTTCATTTGTTACTTGCTGCGGTAGCTGAACCCCTTTATCCTTTGCATGACCTGTCATTCCACAGTAAATAGATGAAACCCACTAGCATGAGTAGGAGTTGTTTGAGCCCTGTTGTGCCTACTCATTCATGTTTGTTTGTCATGCCTGCTATTGCTTAGAGTTGTGTCAGGTCTGATTCATCCGGGATGAATCAGAGGTGTATGAACATGTCCTACTGTGTGTGAGCTAAGTGTGTGAATACGATTTGGTAAAGGTAGCGGTGAGAGGCCATGTAGGAGTACATGGTGGGTTGTCTCATTGCAGCCGTCCTCAGGAACTGAGTTCTGTGTTTGTGATCCATGATTCAGCTACTACCACGCATTGGGCCCGAAACCAATGGACCCTCTCGGCTTCTTAATCACCCTTGTCCTCCATCCAGGAGTTGCAAGTAGTTTCTGGTGTTTGTAGTATGCTGGAGGCCGTGCGCAGCGCTGACCGTAGGGGTGGGCTGTGATGCGGTAGGCACGTGGCACGGTGTACCGGGCGCCCGTTTGGTGTCTCGGGAACCCTGTTCACATCGTTTGGGGCTGTGAGCGAAACTCCGGCCGGATCTCCTCATGGATGGAACCCGAATAGGCGATAAACCTGGACTAGAGACTCGAGTGTTTAGGCAAGCCGTGGCCGACACCCACGTTGGGCTTCCGCTTGAAGGTTGCCGAGTACATGTCGTGTAAACGGCGGTAAGTGGTGAGAGCGTGTGTGAAGAAGTACACCCCTGCAGGGTTAACATCATCTATTCGAATAGCCGTGTCCGCGGAAAAGGACTTCTGGGTTGCTTATATCAGTTCATAGACAAGTGAAAGTGGATACTTTAAATTGCGCAAGATAAGCGTGAGTGCTATGGATGGCGTTCTCGTAGGGAGACGGGAGCGGATCCATAGTGGTGTATTGGTTGGTGAATATGTGGACTCGTGTGCGCCACCTCAAAAGAGTTACTTGCAGTCGTAGTTCAGGATAGCCACCGAGTCAAAGCTGGCTTGCTGCAGTTAAACCCCCACCATCCCTTTGTTGATAATGGTGCATATGTAGTTAGTTCTGATGTAAGTCTTGCTGGGTACATTTGTACTCACGTTTGCCTATTTTATGTTTTTGCAGAGAGACTTCGGTCTCGCTAGTAGTTCCACGTGGACTTCGACGTTTAGCTTGTTACCTCAGCTACGATCTTGTGCCCTCGGCAGGATCTGATAGATAGTCAGGCTTCTCAGCCTTTTTTCATTTATAGATGTCTGTACTCAGACATGATAGCTTCCGCTTGTGCTTTGATTTGTATGCTCT
>NC_041384.1:282488203-282557960 GCF_002162155.2 Triticum dicoccoides | reverse complement strand
GTTGTATTTGCACATATCGAGCATATTGTGTGTATGTTATTGAAATGCTTGGTATGTGTGGGATCTGACCATCTAGTTGTTTATCTTTAGTAGCCTCTCTTACCGGGAAATGTCTCCTAGTGTTTCCACCGAGCCATGGTAGCTTGCTACTGCTCCGGAACACTTAGGCTGGCCGGCATGTGTCCTTCTTCGTTCCTGTGTCTGTCCCTTCGGGGAAATGTCACGCGATGAATACCGGAGTCCTGTTAGCCCGCTACAGCCCGGTTCACCGGAGTCCTGCTAGCCCAGTGCTACAGCCTGGATTCACTCGCTGATGACCGACACATTCGATGCTGGGTCATGGATGCCTGTCCCTGTAAGTCTGTGCCACTTTGGGTTTACGACTAGCCATGTCAGCCCGGGTTCTTTGTCATATGGATGCTAGCGACACTATCATATACGTGAGCCAAAAGGCGCAAACGGTCCCGGGCCAGGTAAGGTGGCACCCGTGGGAATACCGTGCGTGAGGCCGCAAAGTGATATGATGTGTTACATGCTAGATCGGTGTGACTTAGGATCGGGGTCCTGACAAGATCATCATTGCATATCATATTTATTGCATTTTGGTTGATACTATAAATTTCACGCAACTCAAGGACCCTCGGAGAGAGTTGGGGATTTCGTTATTTTCATATTTGAGTTGTCTCAAATTTTGAAAATAGGGTCATTTGATTTTATTTATTTTATCTCCAATTATTTCTATTACAAAAATATGAGAGAGGGAATAAAATGCCCAAAATAAAGGAATATTGAGGATTTAATAAAAAATCAAATAAGAATTTATTTTGGTTTTATTTGCTATTTTATTTTAATTTAGGAAAAATGCGCGTTTTTTTCAAAATTGCATTTAGGCCCCAAATAAATGTCCATCCTGTGCGGCTTGATTTTAGAAGCCGGAGAAAATTTATTTCGGGATTTTTGGATTCCGTTTAGTATTTCTTTTGTTTTTTTTCCAAGCATAATTATTTAAAAAAAAGTCCGAACCGACCTTGGGCCGTAAACGGCCAGGACTCCTCTTGGCCGGGCCTTTTTATAGCGCCCCGAGGCTCCCGGCCGAAGCCCAGCCACGCCCCCCGCCGTAACCCTAAGCCTAGCCGCCGCCGCCGCCTGCCCGCGCCGCCGCCGCCGCCCTGCCGCCGCGCCGCTGCCCAGCCGCCGCCCGCCGGACCCGCCGCCACTGCAGTTCGCCGGAGTCGCCGGAGGTAGTTTTTTTCGCCTCCGTTTTTTCTCAAAAAACCATTCGGTTTTCCGATGGTTTTGCTCATTTTTTAGTTTCGGTTTTTTTAAATAGATCGGTTTTCCCGGTTTATTTAAATAGCGAGCGTTCGCCCGTTCGTTGTTTTTTTCCTCGGATTAAATCCGCGATTTTTCTGATCGTGGTTTCTGATCCGATTTTCGTTTTAGTATAACTTTTCGCTCGTTTATCGGAATCAGGCGACTCAAGCGCCTGGAGTTTCATCTCGAAACCCTCTTTCCGTTTAACCAACTTAAACAAGTTATTGCCACTGTAAAATTTACCCTATATCCAGAATAGTAAACAAAGCCTGTTTCTTTTGCCGTTTGTCCTTCATTGCTTCGTTCGTTTTGATTCTTTTTGCCAACCGGAGTTGAACTTTCTGGTTAGATCTCTTATGTGAGTTTTACCTGTGCATTAGTTGAGTACTTATTGTATGCTTGTTTGTTTGCGATAGAGTACCTGGAGTGCGCCGCTTGCTACTTCGAATCGCTAGGTTTCCCGGATCATCAGCAAGGCAAGTAACACTTTGATCATGCTTTCCAACTACCCAGTTTTATTGCATTAGATCAATCCTCACACATTGCATGATTAGGATCTAATTAAATTGTGGGTTTGGGAGGTAGTTGAGGTAGTACCTATTACCTATTATTATCGAACCTTTGGGAGTTACTTATACGTTTGCTTATTATGCCATGCTATGCTAGTAGATGTGGATTGGGTGAGTGTATCCATGACAGATGTGGGATTGTTAATTAATGGTTTAATTAGGTGGCAACTTAAATACACATCTGGGTGGATTGAGGCACCTGGGTATTCCAGCGATTGCCTGTTTTTCTTTATGGACCGCCACCCAGGCTCAAAGGGATCATGAGATTCTTCATGCTAGAAACTTCCGTGTGCAGCCACAAGCTATTATGGGCTCGAGCATAGTTGACTAAGTTGTGCGAACTCTTATAGTGGTAGACTAGCACATGTAGGTTGGTACGGTCTACCCATTCATAAGGTGCTAGCGCTTCTGAAAGACTATGTCTTGGTCATCCGTTTCTCAAACACCATGTAGTGCGAGAAATCCAACGGAGGAGATCGAGTCTTGTGGGGAAAAGTGTGCAAACCTCTGCAGAGTGTATAAACTAATCATGGTTAGCCGTGTCCCCGGTTATGGACATCTTGAGTATCTAGTACCAGGATTATCATGTGAATCTCAACATGTTACTCTAAAATTAATTTTGTTGGGTTTTGTTTAATGATGATGCTTAATTGGGATTGAGAATGCTGTCAACCCTTCCCAATGTTTAACAACTACCATGATAGTTAAATAAAATTATTCCTTTGTAGTAGGGAAAAAGTGGCTTTACGCAAAACTGTAACTATAGAGCTTTCCACCAGCCAAACATGCATATAGAATAGCCTGTTTCATTCCATTACTCTCTATGTGTTACTTTGCCAGCATATTCCATGTGCTGACCCATCTCGGGCTGCAACGTTAATGTTGCAGACTTTTGAGACGATGATTAAGGAGTTTTAGGTCGTGGTTCTATACTCAGTGATGCCGTTGGAGTTGATGGACTCACTTATCTTCCAAGCCTTCCGCTGTTATCGTTATTAGATGGCCTTAAGCCATATTTATTGTAATAAGTTCTCTTTTGAGACACTCGATGTAATAAGTGTGTGATTGCTACTCTGTTATAAATCCTTCAAGTACTGTGTGGTGTCAGCATTACTGATCCAGGGATGACACCTGAGCACAGAGGTTGGACCGTTTGAGGTCTGGTCGCTACAACTATGAAGATACAAGATTGAAGACTTCGTCTCGTGTCTGGATGGGACTCTACTTGGCGTAAGGCAACCTAGGAAATACAGATATGTGTATCTCCTCCTTTGTAACCGACCTTGTGTAACCCTAGCCCTTTCTGGTGTCTATATAAACCGGAGGGTTTTAGTCCGTAGGACAACATACAATCATACCATAGGCTAGATTCTAGGGTTTAGCCTCTCTGATCTCGTGGTAGATCTACTCTTGTACTACCCATATCATCAATATTAATAAGGCAGGACGTAAGGTTTTACCTCCATCAAGAGGGCCCGAACCTGGGTAAAACATCGTGTCCCCTGCCTCCTGTTACCAGCCGCCTTAGACGCAAAGTATGGGACCCCCTACCCGAGATCCGCCGGTTTTGACACCGACATTGGTGCTTTCATTGAGACTTCCTCTATGTCGTCACCGTTAGGCTTGATGGCTCCTTCTATCATCGATAGCGATGCAATCCAGGGTGAGACTTTTCTCCCCGGACAGATCTTTGTGTTCGGCGGCTTCGCACTGTGGGCCAACTCACTTGGCCATCTGGAGCAGATCGAAAGTTACGCCCCTGGCCGTCAGGTCAGGTTTGGAAGCTTAAATTACACGGCCGATATCTGCGAAGACTTGATCTTCGACGGATTCGAGCCCCTGTCTTGTGCTTGACACGGTCACGATGATTATGATTTAGCTCTACCATCGGACTGTATCCAGGAGATCGCACCGGCAGCCGCTCCGAGCCTCAATTCGGAGCCAGTTGCGACATCCATGGACGGGTGGATAGACCCCGTCACGGAGGTTGTATCCTCAGCGGCGATCGAGCCGAATATCGACCTCACCCTTCACAAGAGCCGTGTTGTTAATCTGCTGGATACTTCTCCGGCCATGGACTCCGAACCGCCTGGGCCCATTGCTATCGAATCCGGTTGGGCGCCGATCATGGAGTTTACCTCTGCGGATATCTTTCAGCACTCGCCCTTCGGCGACATACTGAATTCATTAAAGTCTCTCTCCTTGTCAGGAGAGTCCTGACCGAACTATGTCCGGCAGGATTGGGATGCGGATGATGAAGAAATTCGCCGCCCACCCACCACCCACTTAGTAGCCACTGTCAATGACTTAACCGACATGCTCGACTCCAACTCCGAAGACATAGATGGTATGGACGACGATGCAGGAGACGAACAGGAACCACTACCCATAGGGCACCGGACGCCCACTTCATCACATGACGTATACATGGTGGGCACACCAAAAGAAGACGACGACGAGGAACGGAAGGACGCAACGAAGGGTTGTCCCCTCGAGTAGCAGTAAAAGCGGCAGCGTAAGCGCCGCCCCAAATCCCGCCTCGGAAGAAACAACGATCATACAGAACCAGCGTTAGAGCAGGGCGAACCATTGCCAGACCACGGCAACACGGAGAATCAAACCGAACAACCCGACTCCGTCAAAGATAATAGTCCGGATGACATCACACCGGACAGACACCCGGAGCAACAGAATGCCCATCAATGGCTTGTTGCCACCGTGAGGAGTCTAAAAAAGCAAAAGCAAAGGCTCAAGGCTGCGCAAGACACACTCCAAATCAAATGGAGTAACGTACTCAACACAGCAGCGAAGTACGGTGGTAATCACCCCACCAAGAGCTACCCGAAGTGGAAGTTGCTACCTGAATTCGATGATGAGGCCTTAGATCCCCCACAACCAAAAATTAAAACGGCCATCTTGCCGGATAGACGACCTCACGGCCAATATAGAGCGGCAAAGAACGCCACACATAAGCCAATACGCGATCCACGCGAGGGCTCGCATCAAAAGGACGGCGCAACCAGATCCATCTATGGACCACGCAAGCGTGCTCCAGCATACGATGCAACACAACAAACATCCGAACAACGCGGTACACCCAGATACAGGGGTGCCGCACATCCCCTATGTTTCACCGATGAGGTGCTAGACCATGAATTTCTAGAGTGATTCAAACCCGTAAACATAGAGGCATACGACAGAACAACAGACCCTGGGGGTCTGGATTGAGGACTATATCCTCCATATCCATATGGCTAGAGGAGATGATCTCCACGCCATTAAGTATTTACCCCTCAAACTCAAAGGGCCAGCTCGGTACTGGCTTAAAAGCCTCCCCGAAAGCTCCATTGGAAGCTGGGAAGAGCTCGAAGACGCTTTTCGGGCAAATTTTCAAGGGACTTATGTCCGGCCTCTGGACACGGACGATTTGAGTCATATAACTCAACAGCCTGGAGAGTCAGCCCGAAAGCTTTGGAACAGGTTTCTTACTAAAAAGAACCAAATAGTCGATTGTACGGACGCCGAAGCCTTGGCGTCTTTTAAGCATAGCGTCCATGACGAATGGCTTGCCAGACACCTCGGCCCAGAAAAGCCGAGAACAATGGTAGCATTAACAAGCCTCATGACCCGCTTTTGCGCGGGTGAGGATAGCTGGCTAGCCAGATGCAGCACCAGCGACCCCAGTACATCCAAATTTAGAGATGGAAACGGGAAATCACGGCACAACAACAATAATAAGCTCCGGAATAAAGAATACAGCCCGAAGAGCACGGCAGTAAACACCAGATTCCGCAGCTCTCGGCCAGTTCACCAAAAGCCGCCCTCTAAAGGCGCTAGAGATGAACTGTCCGGCCTAAACAAAATTCTGGACCAAATATGTCAGATCCATAGCACCCCTGGTAAACCCGCTAATCATACCCATAGAGAATTATGGGTCTTCAAGCAGTCCGGCAAGCTTAACACCGTACACAAGGGGGAGGATACACCAAGCGAAGACGAGGATGAGCCTCTAAAGCAAGACACTGGGGAACAAAAGAAATTTCCACCAGAAGTCAAAAGAGTAAACGTGTTACACGTGATCAAGGAGAGAAACAAAGAGGCACTCCCAGAGAAATATGCCCAAGGTCCTATCACCGCGGAGTCCTGCCACTGGTCGTCTCAACCGATCACTTTCGACCATCGGGATTACTCAGCAAGTATCCAGCATGCAGGATGGGCTGCCTTGGTATTAGACCCAATAATTGATGGATACCACTTCACACGGGTCCTGATGGACGATGGCAGTAGTCTAAACCTGATATATCAGGACACAATCCGCAAAATGGGGTTAGACCCAACGAAAATTTGCCACAGCAATACTACCTTTAAAGGAGTAACGCCAGGCCCAGGGGCTTAGTGCACGGGCTCCCTGCTACTAGAGGTTATATTTGGCTTCCCTGATAACTTCCGTAGCGAAAATTTAACCTTCCACATTGCTCCGTTCCAAAGTGGCTATCAAGCACTACTTGCACGCGAAGCTTTCACTCGCTTTAATGCAATACCGCATTACGCTTACCTCACGCTTAAGATGCCCGGTCCACGTGGCATCATTACAGTGAATGGAAATGTTGAACGATCTTTGCGCGCTGAAGAGAGTGCGACTGCCTTGGCAGCCGCACACTAAAAATGGCCTCAACAACTAAAGCATTTGATAGGTCGTCAAGACCATGGACACAGTTAGACGAGTCTGGCGCAGCTATATGTAATTCATACAGGTTTGATGGCCACACCCCTATTACAAATACAAGGGGCTCAACGCGCGCAGACAAGTGGCAATTTTTACTCATCTTGAATTATACATGGTTTCTTTAAACCTACCTTTTTGCACGACAACTTTTCACCTAAGTTCCTCTCTTTTACAGATGACCATCGTGCTACACCCGTCCAGGATACGGCACAACGGAGACACATGCGCAGACGTGCAGCAGGGACCCGTTCCAAGGATTATTTTTAGATTAAGACCCTGCGTAAACCTTTCTTACTGTCTCTTGTTGATACACATCCCTCGGATTCTCAGTACTATTGAGAAGGATGCTGGCGTCTTGGTATGTGGCCATGTTAGAATAATGCACATACCTGGACACCAGGGGCTTCTTACAAAGGGCACTGTTTAGGCCCGGTTTATACCACAAAGACCGAATACCTTAGGTAGTGTTCGGCGTCGCGAGTTTGGCCTTATATGCATCAGCTCCGAATCATGTCTTTGGTCAAATGTTGGGTTTGCTCGACTCCTGTTTTTTGCTGCCTTACGTTCCGCTCTATCGGCTAAGGCGGCACCAGGAGAACTATTGCGATTGTGCCGCGGGTCATCCGGACGAGCACCTCAGTAGAGAAAGCCGAAAACTGCCTGTCATGATATAGCGCGAGACTGGTCAACCACTCGATGACATATCGGAATGTTAGAATTCCTCAGCCTTAAAGAAGGGCCGTTTCCTGGTCAGGCATGTACACACCCCGAATTCGGGAGAGTGTGGAGCCACCAGGGGCTATATAGTAGCCCCACCGTCAAACTCCTATGGCTAAGTGAAAATGTTAAAGCATTATAGTCCGGTTGCCTCGTTCGCTGCGCTATCACCTCCTTAGTAGGACCAAGACGTTGGATTAAGTGTGAACATGCGTCTTCTGCGAGCACCTTGCATTATATGCGTGGGGGTTGCAGCCGACGACTGCAATCTTTCAGGTTATTTACATATATACATAAACAGCCGTACATGAGGCATCATATTACTTTCAGGCAAAAGTATAAATACAGCCTTAATAAATTTCATAAAAACATTGTGTTTACAATGGGAATACATGTCACTCAAACATAATATTCTTCGAGCACTGCGCCTCTATCAAACAAGCACCCTCGAGAACTTCTTCGAAATAGTGCTCGGCGGCCACTTGGCCTATGGCCGAACCCTGCGCCGCAACAGCGGTAGCATCCATCTCCGCCCATTATGCTATGACACGGGCAAGGGCCATCCGCGAGCCTTCTATGCACGCCGACCTCTTCATCGCATTGATGCACGGCACCACACCAAGGAACTGCTGCACTAAACTGAAATAGTTGTTCGGCTTCGGCTTTTCCGGCCACAGATGATCTACGGACCTCATGGCGAGTCCAGACAATCTATTGAGTTCGGCCCATTCGGCTAGCTGATCAGTCAAGGGAAGCGGACGCTCTGGAACGTTAAATTGCGACTAGAACAGCTTGTCCACTTCACGATCTGTCTGATCTCGGAAGTATTCGGCCGCATCGACAATGCTCGCCGCCAAGTCCATATATGCGTCTGCCGAACTCCACAGCCGATCCAGAGGGGCATACCGCGGATCTCCGAACTTCCTCCGCAGCATAATGGGCTTCCCAGCCGCGATATCCCTGGCTTCATGCAGCTCCTCCTTCTTCACCCTCATAGCAGAGTGGGTGTCTTTGGTCGCCATCGTGGCCTTTTCAAGGTCCGTTGCCTTCACTCGGTTTTCTTCTTCAAGGAACTGGCAACGGTCGGCAGTGTCTTTTAACTTTACAGCCATCTTCTCTTTGCTCTCACAATACGCGGCCTTCTCGGCTCTCAACTCTTTGGCCACCTTCAAACCAGCCGCATTACTACTCCTTGCTTGTTCTTTGGCTAGGGCAAGTTCCGCCCGAAGGGTCTCCACGGTGGCAGCTCCATCTCAGTCACAACATACTAAAGATACTAGCATCATGCTGCTCTTACTATGTGACGTTCACCAGAAAACATTACTTACCCTGTGCCTCGTCAAGCCTCTTGTTAACAAGCTCGATGTCGGCATCTACCGCATCCAGTTGCCGCTTTAGTTCGGCAAACTCACTAATCCAGCTAGCCATCGGAGCTTCCACCACCTGCACATAAGGGCGGTTTGGTTATTACCTGGGACTACGATCCTCTGTTCGCCGCCGTTCTCGACGACAACCAGAGTCTCAGGGGCTACTATCTACACAGGGCACACCTAAAAATGTGCGGTACTATCAAAAAGTATATCATTTCACGTACCTCAAAGCCTGTCAATAGACTCATAAACGCTTCATGCAATCCGCTTTCGGCGGACAAAATTCTTTCCATCACTGTACACATCAACGTATGGTGTTCTTCTGAGATGGCCGCTCGCTCCAACAGCTCCCTCAGTACGTCCGACCGCATACCATACGGTGTCGGACTCTTTTGTTTGCTCTCTTCAAGAGCCGGACGCTGGGGACTTCGGGTGACTATAGGATTACCTTCTAGCCTCACCGGATCCGGAGAGGCCCTCCATGACGACACTTCAAGGTCACCCGCTTCTTGAGCAGGGGAGTCCGGGCGATGCGTTTCGCTCTCCATCATCTCTGGAAGAAGATCCCCCGAAGACGAGCTCTATTGAGAAGGGCTAAATCCGAACTGCAAGATAAATGCTTCGGTTATTTTCCTCAGAGGTAAGGTAGTATATCTTCACTATTAAAGTACTTTTTAATTACTTACAGCTCATTGGAGGGCTTATCCCTCGCGGACTTTGTGCGGCAAGAGCACCCTCCAAGGCAGGACCCTCTGGTGGAGATTTCTTCTCCCGTTTGGAAGCCTTGGTTTCCAGATCTTCAGAGATAGTCCTCATCCTTCCCCGAAGCGAGAGAGGGTCAGATTCTTCCCTTGGTTATCCTCCTTCATGGAGGCGCTCATTCCCTCAGTTGGAATTGGTAGCGATGGGGGCCCGCTTCCGCCCTCACTATTCCCCCCTTTATCTTCCTTTGAGGGCTCCGGGCAAGGTGCTAGCTCGAGCATCTTTTCCAGTACCGGATTTTCCAAACCCTCAGGAAGTGGGGTCGAACACCGAATCATCTTCGCCTTTGTTAGCCAGTCCTGGTCAAAGAGCAATTTCTCATAATGACGTCATGATAAATGAAAGACGACGTGTTCGGCTAGAGGATTACTTACTTGTTCGGCGATGCGGTGGCTGCTCAGGCCCACGTCCTCGGTAATATACGTACACTCTATTTGCGGTCTGAAGAATGATTTATACAACTCCGCGTGCGTCAGGACGAGGAAATTCTGAATGGAGCGCGGTCCTTCTGGGTTGAACTCCCACATGAGGAGGGGTCAGTGTTTGCAAGGCTGGACTCGACGAACCAGCATGACTTCCACCACTATAACGAGACTGAAATCTCCTTCGAAGAGATCTTGAATGCAGCTCTGCAGTATAGGCATGTCCTTGGCTGGACCCCAGCTCAGCCCTCTGCTAATCCATGACATCAGTTGTGGTGGGGGGCCCGAGCGGAAAGCAGGGGCAGCCACCCACTTGGCGCTTCTGGGAGCTGTGATGTAAAACCACTCCCGTTGCCATAATCCGGACACCTCTGGAAAGGAACCCTTTGGCCATGGAGCTCCAGCGATCTTGCTTATTAATGTGCCTCCGCACGCTACATGCTGCCCCTCGACCATCTTCGGCTTCACATCAAAGGTCTTGAGCCACAGGCCGAAGTGAGGGGTAATGCAGAGGAAGGCCTCACACACGACAAGAAATGCCGAGATGTGGAGAAAGGAGTCCGGGGCTAGATCGTGGAAGTCTAGCCGGTAATAGAACATCAAACCCCTTACGAAGGGATCTAGAGCGAGGCCTAGACCTCGGAGGAAGTGGGAGATGAACACGACGTCTTCATTGGGTTCAGGAGTAGGGACGACCTACCCTCGGGCAGGCAGCCGATGCGAAACCTCGCCGGTCAGGTATCTGGCCTCCCTCAACTTCTTGATATCCTCTTCCATAACGGAGGAGGGCATCCATCGGCCTTGAAGGCTGGATCCGGACATGATTGAAGGTCCGGAGCACCTGACCTGGGCTTTGGGTGTTAGAACTCGAGGCGGGGGAAGGATTCGATTGAGCACAGAGGGAAAAAGTAAAAGCCTTGTCCCTTTATAAAGAGGGTGAATATCAAGCATCCTCTCCGTGGCTATTTGGGACTTGCCTACAATCTGGAAGTCCTAGACACGGTTGGGTTACCCATGCCCGTATTGATGAGAATCCCATGATAAGGGGACATGATCTCTGCTTTGACAAGACGTGTCAAAAAACTGCCTCGTGTTATGTGCGGGGCTAGTTAAAGGAAACGGTTCGAATAATCAGCGGGCCGTGGCTTAATGTCGTGTTGCCAAAACAAGTCAGAAAATTGGATTTGTGGAAATATTAGTCTCTCTACGGTGGTATGTGGAACTTATTTTGCAGGGTCAAACACTATCCTTGTATTCAAATTCTTCCGTGGTGTATTCGGAGGAGGAACCCGCCTTGCAATGCCGAAGACAATACTGCGCGCCAGACTCATCGTCATTGAAAGCCTGGTTTAGGGGCTACCGAGGGAGTCCTGGAATAGGGGGTCTCCAGATAGCCGGACTATATCCTTTGGCCGGACTGTTGGACAATGAAGATACAAGATTGAAGACTTCGTCTCGTGTCCGGATGGGACTACTTGGCATGGAAGGCAAGCTAGGGAATATGGATATGTGTATCTCCTCCTTTGTAACCGACCTTGTGTTACCCTAGCCCTTTCCGGTGTCTATACAAACCGAAAGGTTTTAGTCTGGAGGGTTTTAGTCCGTAGGACAACATACAATCATAACATAGGCTAACTTCTAGGGTTTAGCCTCTCTGATCTCGTGGTAGATCTACTCTTGTACTACCCATATCATCAATATTAATCAAGCAGGACGTAGGGTTTTACCTCCATCAAGAGGGCCCGAACCTGGGTAAAACATCATGTCCCCTGCCTCATGTTACCATTTGCCTTAGACGCACAGTTCAGGACCCCCTACCCGAGATCCGCCGGTTTTGACACCGACAATCGCTCAAGCTTGGGGGAGGCTTAAATCAATGTTATATTCATGCCCCAATCATGAGCTCCCAAGAGAAACAATTCTTCAAAAAGTTTATGCTCGGCTTTCTGAAAATAATCGCACCATGCTCGATACTTCTTGTGCTGGCTCTTTTATGATGAAGACTATTGGATTTAGATGGGGTTTATTGGATAGAATTAAACGCAACTCTGAAGATTGGGTTCTCAATAAAGGTAAGGAGTCAGGTATGACACCTAAGTTTGATTGTGTTAAATCTTTTATGGAAACCAATATTTTCCGTACGTTTAGCACTAAATATGGACTTGATTCTGAGATAGTAGCTTCTTTCTGTGAATATTTTGCTACTTATGTCGATCTCCCTAAGGAGAAGTGGTTTAAATATCATCCTCCCATAGAAGTAAAAGTAGGTGCACCTATTAAAGTTTAAGAAAAGACTGTCACTTATAATGATCCTATTGTTCCTACTTGTTATGTTGAGAAACCACCTTTCCCTGTTAGGATAAAGGATCATGCTAAAGCTTCAACTATGGTTCATAAAAGCAATATTAAAACATATACACCTCCTGAGAAAGTTAAAGTAGAACCTAATATTTATATTGTTAAAGATCTCTTGTCTGATAATATAGATGGGCATGTTATTTACTTCTGTAATGAAACTGCTAGAATTGCTAAACCCCGTGATACAGATAAACCTAGACCTGTGGTAGGCATGCCTATTATTTCTGTTAAAATAGGATATCATTGTTATCATGGCTTATGTGATATGGGTGCTAGTGCTAGTGCAATACCTATTGACTTATACAAAGAAATTATGCATGACATTGCACCTGTTGAGTTAGAAGAAATTGATGTTACTATTAAACTTGCTAATAGAGATACTATTTCACCAATGAGAATTGTTAGAGATGTTGAAGTCTTGTGTGGGAAAACTAAATATCCTGCTGATTTTCTTGTTCTTGGTTCCCCACAAGATAGCTTTTGTCCCATTATATTTGGTAGACCCTTCTTAAATACTGTTAATGCTATCATAGATTGCACAAGGGATGTTGTTACTGTCGTCTTAGATGATATGACTCATGAGTTTAATTTCTCTAAATTTAGTAACAACACCGTGAAGAAGAATTGCCTAGCAAGGATGAAATTATTGGTCTTGCATCTATTGCCGTACCTCCTAGTGATGCTTTAGAACAATGTTTGCTAGACCATGAGAATGATATGTTTATGAATGAAAGAAGGGAAATAGATGAAGTATTCTTTAAACAGGAACCTATTCTGAAACACAATTTTCCTGTTGAAATCCTAGGGATCCCCCTCCACCTAAGGGTGATCCCATGTTTGAGCTTAAACCGTTGCCTGATAATCTTAAATAGGCTTATCTTCATGAAAAGAAGATATATCCTGTTATTATTAGTGCTAACCTTTCAGAGGATGAGGAAGAAAGATTATTGAAAACTCTGAAGAAACATCGTGCTACTATTGGATATACTCTTGATGATCTTAAGGGCATTAGTCCCACTCTATGTCAACATAAAATAAATTTGGAAGCAGATGCCAAACTAGTTCGTGATCCTCAACGACGTCTGAATCCTAAAATGAAAGAAGTGGTAAGAAAAGAAATACTAAAGCTTCTGGAGGCAAGTATAATTTATCCTGTTGTTGATAGTCAGTGGGTAAGTCCTGTTCATTGTGTCCCTAAGAAGGGAGGTATTACTGTTGTTCCTAATGATAAAGATGAATTCATTCCACAAAGAATTATTACAGGTTATAGGATGGTAGTTGATTTCCGCAAATTAAATAAGGCTACTAAGAAAGATCATTACCCCTTACCTTTTATCGATCAAATGCTAGAAAGATTATGCAAACATACACATTACTGCTTTCTAGATGGTTATTCTGGTTTCTCTCAAATACCTGTGTCAGCTAAAGATCAATCAAAGACTACTTTTACATGCCCTTTTGGTACTTTTGCTTATAGACGTATGCCTTTTGGTTTATGTAATGCACCTTCTGCCTTTCAAAGATGCATGATGGCTATATTCTCTGACTTTTGTGAAAAGATTTGTGAGGTTTTCATGGATGACTTTTCCGTCTATGGATCTTCTTTTGATGATTGCTTGAGCAATCTTGATCGAGTTTTGCAGAGATGTGAAGAAACTAATCTTGTATTGAATTGGGAAAAGTGCCACTTTATGGTTAATGAAGGTATGGTCTTGGGGCATAAAGTTTCTGAAAGAGGTATTGAAGTTGATAAAGCCAAGGTTGATGCTATTGAAAAGATGCCATGTCCCAAGGACATCAAAGGTATAAGAAGTTTCCTTGGTCACGCTGGATTTTATAGGAGGTTCATTAAGGACTTCTCAAAAATTTCTCGGCCTCTGACTAATTTATTACAAAAAGATATACCATTTGTCTTTGATGATGATTGTGTGGAAGCATTTGAAATACTTAAGAAAGCATTAGTCTCTGCACCTATTGTTCAGCCACCTGCTTGTAATTTACCCTTTGAAATTATGTGTGATCCTAGCGATTATGCTATAGGTGTTGTTCTAGGGCAAAGAGTTGATAAGAAATTAAATGTTATCCATTATGCTAGTAAGACTCTAGACAATGCTCAAAGAAATTATGCTACTACTGAAAAAGAACCTTTAGCAGTTGTATTTGCTTGTGACAAGTTCAGACCTTATATTGTTGATTCTAAAGTAACTATCCACACTGATCATGCTGCTATTAAATATCTTATGGAGAAGAAAGATGCTAAACCTAGACTTATTAGATGGATTCTCTTGCTACAAGAATTTGATTTGCAAATTGTTGATAGAAAAGGAGCTGAGAACCCCGTTGCAGACAACTTATCTAGGTTAGAGAATGTCCTTGATGACCCACTACCTATTGATGATAGATTCCTAATGAACAATTAAATGTCATAAGTACTTCTTGTAGTACCCCTTGGTATGCTGATTATGCTAATTACATAGTTGCTAAATTTATACCACCTAGCTTCACGTACCAACAAAAGAAAAAGTTCTTCTATGATTTGAGACATTACTTTTGGGATGACCCACATCTTTATAAAAAAGGAGTAGATGGTGTTATTAGATGTTGTGTACCTGAGCATGAACAGGAACAGATCCTACGGAAGTGCCACTCCGAAACTTATGGAGGACACCATGCGGGAGATAGAACTGCACATAAGGTATTGCAATCAGGTTTTTATTGGCCTACTCTCTTCAAGGATGCCCGTAAGTTTGTCCTATCTTGTGATGAATGTCAAAGAATTGGTAATATTAGTAGACGTCAAGAAACGCCTATGAATTATTCACTTGTTATTGAACCATTTGATGTTTGGGGCTTTGATTATATGGGACCTTTTCCTGCCTCTAATGGATATACACATATTTTAGTTGTTGTTGATTACGTTACTAAGTGGGTAGAAGCTATTCCAACTAGTAGTGCTGATCATAACACTTCTATTAAAATGCTTAAAGAAGTTATTTTTCCGAGGTTTGGAGTCCCTAGATATTTAATGACTGATGGTGGTTCACATTTTATTCATGGTGCTTTCCGTAAAATGCTTGCTAAATATGATGTCAATCATAGAATTGCATCTCCGTATCACCCAAAGTCTAGTGGTCAAGTAGAATTGAGTAATAGAGAACTCAAATTAATTTTGCAAAAGACTGTCAATAGGTCTAGAAAGAATTGGCCCAAGAAACTTGATGAAGCATTATGGGCCTATAGAACTACATATAAAAATCCTATGGGTATGTCGCCGTATAAAATGGTATATGGAAAAGCATATCACTTACCTCTCAAACTAGAACATAAGGCATATTGGGCTATTAAAGAGCTCAATTATGATTTCAAACTTGCTAGTGAAAAGAGGTTATTTGATATTAGCTCACTTGATGAATGGAGAACCCAAGTGTCGGTCTCAAAACCGGCAGATCTCGGGTAGGGGGTCCCGAACTGTGCGTCTAAGGCGGATGGTAACAAGAGGCAGGGGACACAATGTTTTACCCAGGTTCGGGCCCTCTTGATGGAGGTAAAACCCTACGTCCTGGTTGATTAATATTGATGATATGGGTAGTACAATAGTAGATCTACCACGAGATCAGAGAGGCTAAACCCTAGAAGCTAGCCTATGGTATGATTGTATGTTGTCCTACGGACTAAAACCCTCCGGTTTATATAGACACCGGAGAGGTTAGGGTTACACAAGGTCGGTTACAAAGGAGGAGATACACATATCCGTATTGCCTAGCTTGCCTTCCATGCCAAGTAGAGTCCCATGCGGACACGAGACGAAGTCTTCAATCCCGTATCTTCACAGTCTAACAGTCCGGCCAATGGATATAGTACGGCTGTCCGGAGACCCCCTAATCCAGGACTCCCACAGGAGCCCCTGAACCAGGCTTTCAATGACGATGAGTTCGACGCGCAGTATTGTCTTCGACATTGCAAGGCGGGTTCCTCCTCTGAATACACCATAGAAGAATTTGAATATAAGGATAGTGTCCGACCCTGCAAAATAAGTTCCACATACCACAATAGAGAGAATAATATTTCCACAAATCCAATTTGCTGACTTGTTTTGGCAACACGACATTATGTCACGGCCTAGTGATTATTCGAACCGTTTCCTTTAACTAGCCCCGCACATAATGCGAGGCAGTTTTTTGACACGTCTTGTCAAAGCAGAGATCGTTTCCCCTTA
Source organism: Triticum dicoccoides (assembly GCF_002162155.2). Classification (NCBI taxonomy): domain Eukaryota; kingdom Viridiplantae; phylum Streptophyta; class Magnoliopsida; order Poales; family Poaceae; genus Triticum; species Triticum dicoccoides. Next base: position 282,541,506 of record NC_041384.1, on the reverse strand, counting down.
TCACGGGATTCTCATCAATACGGGTGTGGGTAACCCAACTCCCGACCTGGGAAATTCACAGCAGGAAAGACTGGCGCCGATCAGCGAAAGCGTGATAGATGTATGTTGCTGGATTGGAAAGCTATACGATCCCTTTTATTCAATTATGACAGCTGAGAGGAATTTGGGATGGCCCCGCTAGAGTTTCCAAAATGCACCATCGATTACGATGCTTGGGGGACAAGCGAGTTTTACCAGGCTAGTGGGGACGCATAGTTTCATCCGCCCATATAAAGGGATAAGGATTTACCTTTTCATCCATGCCTTCTTCCTCCTTTGCTCGTCCATCTTCGCACACTCGAGCTCTAGCGCCCAAGTTCGTATTTCCCACCTGGACCTTCTCCAACCTTGTCCGGAGCGGGAGGCAGGTGGATGGTCTCCTCCGTCACGGAGGGACACGTCAAGAAGCTGAGGAGAGCCGGATACTTGCCCGACGACATCGCGCACCGGCTCCCAGAGGAGGGGCAGCTCATCCCCACCCCCAGGCCCCATGAGAGGGTAGTGTTCCTTAACCATTTCCTCCGCGGAGTGGGATTTCCTCTCCACCCATTTATCCAGGGGCTCATGTTCTACTACGGCCTGGATTTCCATGATCTGGCCCCGAACTTCATCCGCAACATCTCGGCGTTTATCCTCGTGTGCGAGGCCTTCCTCTACATCAAGCCCCACTTTGGCTTATGGCTGAAGACTTTCAATGTCAAGCCGAAGGTAGTGAGCGGCCGCCAGGCAGAGTGCGGAGGCGCCATGGTGGGCAAGATACCCAACGTCACATGGCTCGAGGGCTCCTTCGTGGAGACCATAAAGGGGTGGCAATCGGGGTGGTTCTACATCACCGAGCCATGTGACCCTACATGGGTAGCGGCCCCGATTTCTGATCTGGCTTCCCCACACGGCTCACCTCCTGGCAAGAGAAGGGCCTATCCTGGGGTAGTTCGGGAGAGCTGACCGGACTCCAAACATGTATTCAAAACATGGTGAACAAGAAGCTCAAACTCGTCAACGTAGTCCAGGTCATGCTCCACCGCCGGATCCTCCCGTGCAAACAACGAGCCTTCAACTTGTGGGAGTTCGACCCGGCGTAGCACCGAACTCTGAACAGGCTCTTCGACACAACTCACGAAGATGCCTGGAGGGTGCTATTCAAGAGCGTCGAGGTCCCCCCTCCCACTACTGAGGATCGCGGATTCAGCGCAAAGCGCCAAGCCAGCGCGGTAAGCTACTTTACCTCTTACAGGATACTTGTTTTTCATAGCTTGACTCCATGCGGGATCTAAACTCCCGTACCTTTGACAGGACTGGCAGGAGATGGCCGGACAGATCGACTGTCTGGCTCCTTTGCCCGAAGGCCCAGCAGACGCTCTTCGGGCGAAGATGCTGACTGCGGCTCCTTATACGGTGCCGGAGAAGACGAAGAAGGCCAAGGGAACCCGAAAGAATTACCGACGCCAGTCGTCATCGGACTCACTGTCCGAGGACTCTACGGTGCAATCCTCCCCCGAAGATGAGGAGGCAGAAGAACATGCTCCCCCTCCAGACGGGGGAGACAAAAAAAGGAAGGCCACCCCAACTAGGGAGGCCGAAGGGTCCAAGAAGGGGAGGACTCTCCTTCCGGACAGCTCTACCACCGCCGCCAATGGCGAAGACGAGTGGCTGCCCAGGGCCAAGCCCTTGGGGAAGTCGTAAGTATTCGGATACCAGAGTAACTCATAGCATTCCTTTGTCGCACTACTTCACCTAACGCCGAAATATGATTATGCAGGCCGCCCCGAGCCCGTATCGATGTATCATCGGATGGCTCCCTTGGCTCGTCGGATATGGATAGCGATCCAGTTCCGACGGCCACCTACCCTCATCCTGCGGACGATGCCGAGGTGTTCTCTCAAGAGGCACTCGGTCGAGGGGAGACGGTCCCGGAGGCGCCTCAAAGCGGCCTCCCGGACTCCGGGAGCAGAGGGGATAAGGCCCCTGAGGGCTCCGAGTTCGGCCCTCAGCCAGACACCGCGCCGGAACCTCTAGTGGTTCTGGACTCGGGCAGGCGGCCCCCTTCTAAGAGGGGATAGATGCTTGCACCGGTGACCTCTGTCCATCTAGAGGCGCCGGACAATCTGCTGGAAGCGCTTCGCGGCACTTCCATCGACGAGGAGCACCACACTATTATGAGTGCGGTGATCTAGAAGGTTCAGTCCGCCAAGAGCGGATTGATTGAAGCCTGTGCCAGCATTCTAACAGGCTTTGAGGTAAGTGTTTAAAATATAGGAAAAATATTACTGCATAGACAGTAGCCGCTGATGCTCTGTTCGGTGTTCATAAAGAAAAGCCGAACAGAGGATTAAACAATATCGCAGGAGTCTAATATAAGTATGTCAATATGCATATGCAGGATTCGCTGCTGGCGTCCGCCGCACTGACTGCGGAGGTCGCCGTACTAAAGCAGGACCTTAAAAGGTCCCAGGACGAGCTCGGCCTTGCCAAGAGGCAGCTCGAGGAGAACAAAAGTAAGTAATACCTAGTCTATGGATATGTATAAAAGGGAATGCGATTGCAAAATGACAGGATCATCATGAATTTGCCAGGGGCCACGACCGAAGTGGCGACCCTAAAGCAAGCGTTGTCCGAGGCTGAAGATAAAGCGGCCAAGGAGCGCACCGAGCGAGAAAAGCAAGAGGCTCAGGTGGGCCACGTGCAGCAAGAGCTCCAGGCTCTCGTGACGAAGCACGAGGCGTTGGAGCTTGACTCGAAGACGCGAGAGTCTGAGCTTGCCGCAGCCCTTGAGAGCGCAAAAAGTGCCAAGGCTGAAGCCCAAAAGGCCCTCCAGGAGATCGACACAATGAAGAATATAGCATCAGGTAAGGCATTCTATATGCAAAGCAAGCATGCAAAAGTAAATTACCGATTACTTACCCGAATTTGGAGCTCTCCAGGAGCATTCGCAGATTTGCCTCACAGCTTTTCGGATGCCGCGAAGTTTCACTGGGCCAAGGATGGAAGCTCAACGGAGAAGTTGTTCTGAGCCCAGTATGTTCGGACTGAACACCCAGTGTCTGTGAGCGACCAGCTAAAACAGCTGGTCGAACTGCACAAGGCGGCGGAACAGGCCATGAAGGGTTTTATAGTCTGGCTGTGGCCTGGCGACGCCCTTCCGAACAGCTACTTTGGCCTGGTGAGGCGGCTTGTGGATGCCTGCCCGCGGCTGGAGGTCGTCAAGCGATCCGTCTGCATTGAAGGTGCACGCCGGGCGTTCACCCGTGTGAAGTTGCAGTGGGTCAAGCTAGACGCCATGAAGCTGATCAAGGAAGGGCCGTGGGAGGGCAAGGAGCATCGCCACCCCGAGATGTACTACGAGGGTGTTCTGCCGGGTGCCCGTCTCATAGCGGACGAGTGCATGAAAGATGTAATATTTGAGTGAAACTTGCTCGTGTGATCCTGTATTTATGAAAACTTGTTCATATGCGCTATGCAACGCTTATTTGAATTTAAAATATTACCTTCTGTTTGGCTATTTATCCAATCTGAGAGATGGCTAGTCCTTGGCTTCTGCCCCCATGCCGCGAGCGTTGGGGTGTTCGGGATAAACATGAGCACTCTTGTTCCCATTTTTGGGTCCTTCGAGGGAGGTGCTCAGCGCAAGGAACAAGGCAACCGGACTAATAATGCTTTATCACTCTCACTTAGCCATAGAATTCTATAATTTTAAATTTCGACAAAGCCCCTGGTATTTGGAAGGCCGAATTCGGGGCGCGATACACGGCTTTAAGCCGGACAGGGCCGGGCCCTCACTCTAAGCGGCATAAGTCTTTAGGGACTTGAAACCTCGCCGACAGCGACCAGTCTCTCGCCTTATCATGACAGTCAGTTTTAGCTTTCTCTACTGAGGTGCTTAGCCCAGCGGAACTGGGGCACAATCGGAGTAGTTCTCCTAGCGCTACCTTATCGGATAGAGCGGAACGTAAGGTACCAAAACATAGGAGCCGGGCAAACCCAACATTTGACCAAATACATGATTCGGAGCTGATGCATATAATGCTATAAGTTCGGGGTGCCGCACTTGTGAAAGTGTTCGGACTTTTCACACCATATTGTGGGGTACGTAAGCGTTGTATTGGCCGTACCAAAGTGTATGGTTTCAAGGCGTCATTAATGAACACACACACACATATATATATATATATATATATATATATATATATATAACAAGAATGCAACAATAGTCGTAATGTTATGCATTGTTTATTCAAAAAGGTGCGTTAAAGCAAAATGATACAGATAGTGCGATAAGCAAAGAGTAGGACTATGTCCCTTCCAAGGGCAAGCTGAGGAATGGTATTAAATCAAATATTTCGCTCGTTACTGTAATCCACCTGGGAATTCCGTGGTGTGACGTAGCTTTCTGCCTCCTTGGTTGCTGCATCATGTGTTCGGCCATAGTGCTGCCGGACAGGGTTTCCAGAGATTGAGGTCCTGAAAAAGAGAAAAATAACCAAACGGGAAGCCCCTAATGCGGTTTAAGCCGCGTCTTGGGGCGTGTCGCAGTTGTGCCCCCCTCCCTGCCTATGCCCATGGTGTTATTAATGTGTAATTATGTACGCGTGGCACGAGTTTCGCCGTTTGGCTGGGACTGGGGTGGGGGCCGCATTGCTCCGCGAGCTCAGATCGCGCCAGGCGGTCTAGTTGCCGATTGCTCCAAGCGCGCTTGAAGGTGTCCGGGTCTTGAAACGCCGAACTGGTGGATTGCCTGGAGAGGCTGGTTTGTGCTTCTGCCGCGAGGGCCACAGTGTGCTCCTCCGTTCGGAGAGAGTGCTCTGTGTTTCCATTGACTATAATAACCCCAAGTGGTCCTGGCATCTTGAGCTTGAGGTAAGCATAATGCGGTACCGCATTGAATCTCGCATATGCGGTTCGCCCGAGCAGTGCATGATAACCACTGCGGAACGGGACTATATCGAAGATTAACTCTTTGCTTCGGAAGTTATCCGGGGACCCGAAGACCACTTCTAGTGTAATTGAGCCTGTGCAATGGGCCTCTACGCCTGGAATGACACCTTTAAAGGTCGATTTTGTGGGTTTGATCCTTGAGGGGTCTATACCCATTTTGCGCACTGTGTCCTGATAAAGCAGGTTTAGGCTGCTGCCGCCATCCGTAAGGACTCGAGTGAGGTGAAATCCGTCAATGATTGGGTCTAGAACCAGTGCGGCGAATCCGCCATGATGGATACTAGTGGGATGGTCCCTGCGATCGAAAGTGATCGGATAGGAGAACCATAGGATGAACTTTGGGGCAACTGGCTCCAACGCATATACGTCCCTGAGCGCATTCTTCCGCTCCCTCTTGGGGATGTGGGTTGCGTATATCATGTTCACTATCCGCACCTGTGGGGGAAACCTCTTCTGTCCTTCGGTGTGTGGCTGCCGGGGCTCCTCCTCGTCATCGCTATGTGGCCCCTTATCCTTGTTTTCGGCAATTAAGTTGCCGGCCTGCTTGAACACCCAACAATCCCTGTTGGTGTGATTGGCTGGCTTGTCTAGGGTGCCGTGTATTTGATACGAGCGATCGAGTATACGGTCCAAACTGGACGGACCCGGCGTACTTTGTATGAATGGCTTTTTCTGCTGACCGGGTTTAGAGCCTTTGAATCCGGCATTGACTGCGGTATCCTCGGGAATATCGCTGTTAATGCGGCGCTTATGTTTGTTCCGACGCAACCTGCTATTGCCGTCCTTGGCATCCGAAGTACCATGGTTCTTTGACATATTGTTATTGTGGGCTAGCCAGCTATCTTCTCCCGCACAAAAGTGGGTCATGAGTGTCATGAGGGTTGCCATAGATTTTGGCTTTTCCTGACCAAGGTGCCAGGCTAGCCACTCGTCGCGGATGTTGTGTTTGAAAGCCGCTAGGGACTCTACATCCGGACAGTCGACAATTTGATTTTCCTTTGTTAGGAACCGAGTCCAGAATTGTCTGGCTGATTCTTCTGGCTGCTGAATTATGTGGCTCAAGTCATCGGCATCTGGTGGCCGCACATAAGTGCCCTGATAGTTGTCGAGGAATGTGGCTTCCAGATCTTCCCAACAACTAATGGACTCTGCTGGCAAGCTGTTAAGCCAATGCCGCGCTGGTCCCTTGAGCTTTAGTGGGAGGTATTTCATGGCGTGTAAGTCATCACCACGGGCCATGTGGATGTGGAGGAGGAAATCCTTAATCCATACCGCAGGATCTGTTGTGCCGTCGTATGATTCAATATTTACAGGTTTTGAAACCTTCTGGGATTTGATGATCCATTACTTCGTCTGTGAAGAATAAGGGGTGTGCGGCGCCTCTGTATTGGGCTATATCGTGATGCAGCTCGAATGGGTCTTGCCCGCTGTGTTCTTTCCGGCCAGATTTACTTTTACTGTATCCGGCGTGACGTTTATCGTCTCGCATAGTGGCGCACCCTCGTGATCCGTAGATCGATCTTGCATGTTTTGCTTTGTCCTCCAATATGTCTCGCAGGTCTGGCGTGTTTCCCCATGCTTTTTTATTTGAATGGCGCAGGGGTGCGGGCTGAGCTTTTGGCTGGAATGCCTCTCTATCACGGCCACGAGGTGGCCGATCAGCCGCGTCATACGCTTCGTCCTCCAGTCGGGGTAGCAAACTGCATTTTGGGTAACTCTTGGAGGGGCGCTCGAGTTTATATTCCTCGGTCGCAAGGACTTCAGTCCATCTGTCGGCTAGCAGATCTTGATCAGCTTGAAGTTGCTGCTGCTTTTTCTTAAGGCTATTTGCCGTGGCCATAAGCCGGCGTTTGAAGCGCTCTTGTTCGACGGGATCCTCTGGCACGGCGAATTCGTCATCGCCGAGGCTTGCCTTGTCTTCGGAGGGGTCATGTAATTATCATCCTCCGCTTCTCCATCTACCGCTCTCTCAGGAGGGCTGGCTCCTCCATCCTCCTGCCCTAAATCTTGCTGGAGGGGGTTGTTGTTGTCTTCGGCACTATCCGGAGTGTTATTACCTCCTATGCCGGTATCACCACTTTTTCTTTGGTGGGACTTAGAGCGGCACCGCTGACGTCGGGGCTTGGGTTGCTTCTTGGAGGGGTCATCCTCCGCTGTCTTGTTGCCATTGCCTTCTTTGGGTGTATCCACCATGTATATATCGTATGATGAGGTGGATGTCCAGTGCCCTGTGGGAAGTGGTTCCTCTTCGTCTCCCGCATCATCGTCCATACCATCGATATCTTCGGAGTCGAAGTCGAGCATGTCGATTAAGCCATCGACAATGGCTACTAAGTGGGTGGTGGGTGGGCCGCGAATTTCGTCATCGTCCGCATCCCAGTCCTGCCGGACATAGTTCGTCTAGGATCCTCATGACAAGGAGAGAGACCTTAATGAGTTCAGTATATCGCCGAGGGGCGAGTGCTGAAAGATATCCGCAGAGGTAAACTCCATGATCGGCACCCAATCAGATTCGATAGGAACGGGCGCAGGCGGTTCGGAGTCCGTGGCTGGAGAAGGATCCGGCAGTTTAACAACACGGCTCTCGTGCAAGGTAAGGTTGATGTTCGGCTCGATCGCCGCTAAGGGTAAGGCCTCCGCGGCGAGGTCCATCGACCCGTTCGCGAAAGGCAGAACTAGCTCCGAATTGAGGGTCGGAGCGGCTGCCGGTGCGATCTTAACACTGTCCGATGGTAGAGCTAAATCGCACTCATCGTGACCGCATCACGCACAAGGCAGAGGCTCGAATCCATCGAAGATCAAGTCTCCGCGGATATCGGCCGTGTATTTTAAGCTTCCAAACCTGACCTGGTGGCCAGGGGCGTAAATTTCAATCTACTCTAGATGGCCAAGCGAATTGGCCCGCAGTGCAAAGCCGCCGAATACGAAGATCTGTCCAGGGAGAAAAGTCTCACCATGGACTGCATCGCTATCGATGATAGTAGGAGCCATCAAGCCTAACAGCGACGACACAGAGGAACTCTCAATGAAAGCACCAATGTCGGTGTCAAAACCGGCGGATCTCGGGTAGGGGGTCCCGAACTGTTCGTCTAAGGCGGATGGTAACAGGAGGTGGGGGACACAATGTTTACCCAGGTTCGGGCCCTCTTGATGGAGGTAAAACCCTACGTCCTTCTTGATTAATATTGATGATATGGGTAGTACAAGAGTAGATCTACCACGAGATCAGAGAGGCTAAACCCTAGAAGCTAGCTTATGGTATGATTGTATGTTGTCCTATGGACTAAAACCCTCCAATCTATATAGACAAGGGAGAGGTTAGGGTTACACAAGGTCGGTAACAAAGGAGGAGATACACATATCTGTATTGCCTAGCTTGCCTTCCACGCCAAGTAGAGTCCCATCCGTACACGAGACGAAGTCTTCATTCCTGTATCTTCATAGTCTAACAGTCCGGCCAATGGATATAGTCCGGCTGTCCGGAGACCCCCTAATCCAGGACTCCCACACCAAGCTTATGAAAATGCCAAGTTGTTTAAAGAAAAGGTTAAAAGATGGCATGACAAAAGGATACAAAAGCGCGAGTTTAATGTAGGTGATTATGTATTGCTATGGAACTCTTGTTTAAGATTTTTTGCTGGAAAACTTCTCTCTAAATGGGAAGGCCCCTATGTTATTGAGGAAGTCTATCATTCCAGTGCCATAAAAATCAACAACTTCGAAGGCACAAATCCAAAGGTGGTAAAAAGTCAGAGAATTAAACATTATATCTCAGGTAATCCCATAAATGTTGAAACCAATATTATTGAAACCGTAACCCCGGAGGAATACATAAGGGACACTTTCCAGAACGTTTCAGACTCCGAAAAGGAATAGGTATGTGGTACGGTAAGTAAACTGACTCCAAAACAATTTTTAAGGCAATATTTCTCCGTTTTGGAATATTTAGAAAAATAGAAAATTAAGTAGCAGTTCGGGAAGGACACGAGGGCCCAACGAGGGTGGAGGGCGCGCCCTACCCCCCTGGGCGTTCCCCCTACCTCATGAGCACCTCGTATGCCTTCCGGACTCCGTTTTCTTGTACGATACGTATTTTGGTCGGTAAAAATTCACTATATATTCTCCCGAAGGTTTTGACTCCCGTCTCACGCAATTATCCTCTGTTTTTGTTTCGAGCTGTCCCGCTGCAGATTAGATCAACATGTCTTCCCAGGATCCGGAAGGAGAAAGCTATGCGGATGATTACTTAGCTAATCCTAAGGTCTATGGAGATGTGGGGCACGATGGTTGGACCACGGAGGAAGTAGATGACTATGAACCCAATGGGAAGGAGGAGACGAGCTCAGATGAAGACGAAGCCCCATTACCTCAACCTGGGGATATGCACGTGGAGTTCAAAAAGTCAAGTCTCCCTGATAGAGTAAAGAAACCAAAATTCGAGTTTATCCCTTTTCGTCTCTTGCAGAAAAATAAGCAGGACCTATGCAAAAAGATATTAACCCTGGAGTGGGAGATTGATGATCTGAGGGATCGAAATGCCATCCTCAAGCGTAAATTAAGGGAGAAGTCTATGCCATCAACTATGTCAACAACACCTCCACCTTCTTCGCCAACCTAGGAGATATAATAACATGGGTATGGGCACTCCCCTTGGCAACTGCCAAGCTTGGGGGAGGTGCCCCGGTATCGTACCACAATCACAACTCCTATCTTTACCATTTTCCTTAGTTCGATCCTATTAGTAGTATTTTGATCTAGTAGAATAAAGTTTATGGCATGATCTAGTTTTAAGTTTTGCTTTATAATCTCTCTATGTAATCGAGTCCATGAGCTATATAATAAAGATTAGTGTTGAGTCAAGGGCTTGATTTTCTTGCTATGATCTTGGGTGAATAAAAGAAAAGAGAAGAAGAATAAGAAGAAACAAAATTTCATATTGATCTTATTGATAGTAATGACTTCACATAGAAAGAGTGTGATGATTAAAAGTTGTTGGGAGTTGGCAGACGTAGCTTTGGTCATCGTTGCAATTAATAGGAAGTAATAAGGAAAGAGAGGTGTCACATATAAATATACTATTATTGACATCTTTTATGATTGGGAGCACGCATCAAAATATGACATGCTAAAGAGTTGATGTTGGACAAGGAAGACAACGTAATGGGTTATGTTTTCTTATATCTGAGATAAAGTATGTTGTCATGGATCATCCAACATGTTGAGCTTTCCTTTCCCCCTCATGCTAGCCAAATTCTCAGCACCAAGTAGAGATACTACTTGTGCTTCCAAATACCCTTAAACCAGTTTTGCCATGAGAGTCCACCATATCTACCTATGGATTGAGTAAGATCCTTCAAGTAAGTTATCATCGGTGCAAAGCAATAAAAATTGCTCTAAATATGTATGATTAGTGTGGGAGAAATAAGCTTTATACGATCTTGTGAGGTGGAAGTAATAAAAGTGATGGACTGCATAATAAAGGTTCATATCACAAGGGGCAATATAAAGTGATGTTCTTTCGCATTAAGATTTTGTGCATCCAACCATAAAAGCGCATGGCAACCTCTGCTTCCCTCTGCGAAGGGCCTATCTTTTATTATTATCTTCTACCTTATGCAAGTGTCATGGTGATCTTCACCTCTCCCTTTGTCATTTTATCATTTGGCAAGCCCAGCATGTTGGAAAGAACCTGATATATATATCTAATTGGATGTACGGGGGCATGAGTTTTTATTGTTGACATTACCCTTGAGGTAAAAGGTTGTGGGGCGAAACTATAAGCCCCTATCTTTCTCTGTGTCCGATTAAAACTCCGTAACCACAAGTATTGTGCGAGTGTTAGCAATTATGAAGGACTAGATGATAGTTGAGTATGTGGACTTGCTTTTTATCTCTGACATAGACTCTTTCTGATGTTATGATAAATTGCAATTGCTTCACTGACTGAGGTTATAGTTTGTTGGTTCTCAATAAGGTTTCTGATTCATACTTTTTCATTGTGAATAGATCATCACTTGAACATAAGTAATCATATGACAATATCTATGTATGTTGCTGTTATGAGAATAATCATGATGCCCTCATGTCCGTATTTTATTTTTATCAACGCCTCTACCTCTAAACATGGGGACATATATATTGTTATCGTCTTTCGCTTGAGGACAAGCAAGGTCTAAGCTTGGGGGAGTTGATACGTCCATTTTGCATCATGCTTTTATATCGATATTTATTGCATTATGGGCTGTTATTTCACATTATGTCACAATACTTATGGCTATTCTCTCATAATTTACAAGGTTTACATAAGGAGGGAGAATGCCGGCAGCTAGAATTCTGGGCTAGAAAAGGAGCAAATATTAGAGACCTATTCTGCACAACTCCAAAAGTCCTGAAACTCCACGGAATACCTTATAATAAATAATGAAAAATCCTCGCCAAAGATGAAGACCAGGGGGCCCACACCCTTTCCAAGAGGGTGGGGGGCGCGCCCCCCCTAGGGCGCGCCCCCTACCTCGTGGGCCCCCTGGTGGCTCTTCGATGACCATCTTCTGCTATATGAAGTCTTTCGTCGAGAAAAAAAACAGAAGCAACCTTTCGGGACGAAACTCCGCCGCCACGAGGCGGAACCTTGGTGGATCTAATCTAGAGCTCCGGCAGAGCTGTTCTATCGGGGAAACTTCCCTCCCGGAGGTGGAAATCATCGCCATCGTCATCACCAACGCTCCTCTCATCAGGAGAGGGCATTCTCCATCAACATCTTCATCAGCACCATCTCATCTCAAAACCCTAGTTCATCTCTTGTATCCAATTCTTGTCTCCAAGTCCGGGATTGGTGCTAGTAGGTTGCTAGTAGTGTTAATTACTCCTTGTAGTTGATGCTAGTTGGTTTAATTGGTGGAATATCATATGTTCATATCCTTTATGCATATTATTACCCCTCTGATTATGAACATGAATATGCTTTGTGACTAGTTACGTTTGTTCCTGAGGACATGGGAGAAGTCTTGCTATTAGTAGTCATGTGAATTTGGTATTCGTTCGATATTTTGATGAGATGTATGTTGTCTAGCCTCTAGTGGTGTTATGTGAACGTCGACTACATAACACTTCACCATTATTTGGGCCTAGAGGAAGGCATTGGGAAGTAATAAGTAGATGATGGGTTTCTAGAGTGACAGAAGCTTAAACCCTAGTTTATGCGTTGCTTCGTAAGGGGCTGATTTGGATCCATATATTTCATGCTATGGTTAGGTTTACCTTAATAATTTTGTTGTAGTTGCGGAAGCTTGCAATAGAGGTTAATCATAAGTGGGATGATTGTTCAAGTAAGAACAACACCCAAGAACCGGTCCACCCACATGTCAAATTATCAAAGTACCGAACGCGAATCATATGAACGTGATGAAAACTAGCTTGACGATATTCCCATGTGTCCTCGGGAGAGGTTTTCCTTATATAAGAGTTTGTCCAGGCTTGTCCTTGGCTACAAATAGGATTGGGCCACCTTGCTGCACTTTATTTACTTTTGTTACTTGTTGCTCGTTACAAATTATCTCATCACAAAAGTATCTGTTACCACTTATTTCAGTACTTGCAGAGAATACCTTGCTGAAAACCGCTTATCATTTCCTTCTGCTCCTCGTTGGGTTCGACACTCTTACTTATCGAAAGGACTACGCTAGATCCCCTATACTTGTGGGTCATCACTCCCCTTCGATCAGCAAGCTGCACCCTCCCGCCAAACTGCCAACCTCTACGGTTGAGGAGTGCGCTCCCGTGAACGAGGAGGTGCCACTAGTCCTTGTTGCTGAGTGAGGGAGTCCTGGATTAGGGGGTGTCCGGATGGACGGACTATACCTTCAGCCGGACTCCTGGACTATGAACATACAAGATTGAAGACTCCGTCCCGCGTCCGGAAGGGACTTTCCTTGGCGTGGAAGGCTAGCTTGGCGATACGGATATGCAGATGTCCTACCATTGTAATCGACTCTATGTAACTCTAACCCTACCCGGTGTCTATATAAACCGGAGGGTTTTAGTCCGTAGGACAACATACACATCAACAATCATACCATAGGCTAGCTTCTAGGGTTTAGCCTCCTCGATCTCGTGGTAGATCTACTCTTGTACTACCCATATCATCAATATTAATCAAGCAGGACGTAGGGTTTTACCTCCATCAAGAGGGCCCGAACCTGGGTAAAACTTCGTGTCCCTTGTCTCCTGTTACCATCCGGCCTAGACGCACAGTTCGGGATCCCCTACCCGAGATCCGCCAGTTTTGACACCGACATTGGTGCTTTCATTGAGAGTTCCTTTGTGTCGTCGCCGTCAGGCTCAATGGCTCCTACGATCGTTGATAGCGATGCAGTCCAGGGAGAGACCTTCCTCCCAAGACAGATCTTCGTCTTCGGCGGCTTCGCACTGCGGGCCAATTCGCTTGGGCGTCTGGAGCAGATCGAAAGCTACGCCCCTGGTCGTCAGGTCAGATTTGGAAGTTTAAACTACACGGCTGACATCCGCGGGGACTTGATCTTCGATGGATTCGAGCCACTGCCGAGCGCGCCGCACTGTCACGACGAGCATGATCTAGCTCTGCCCCCGAACGGTGCCCTGGAGGTCGTACCCGCATCGGCTCCGATCCTTAATTTGGAGCCAACTGCGCCGATCGAGGATGGGCGGTTGGACGCCACCCCGGGGGCTGCGACCCCAACGGCGATTGAGCCGAACACCAGCCCCGTACTCTACGAGACTCGTGACTCCAAGGAGCCGGACTCCTCTCCGGAATCCAAACCCTCCATGCCCCTGCCAATCGAATCCGATTAGGCGCCGATTATGGAGTTCACTGCTGCGGACATCTTTCAGCACTCGCTTTTGGGTGATATCCTGAAGTCATTGAAGTCTCTCTCTTTATCAGGAGAGCCCTGACCGGACTATGGTCAGCGAGATTGGGATGCGGACGATGAAGAAATTCAAAGCCCACCCACCACCCACTTTGTAGCCACTGTCGACGATTTAACCGACATGCTCAACTTTGACTCCGGAGACATCAACGGTATGGACGCCGATGAAGGAGACGATGAAGAACCAGCGCCTATTGGGCCGTGGAACGCCACCTCGTCATATGACGTATACATGGTGGATGCACCAAAATATGACGACGAGGAGTGGAAGGACGCATCGAAGGCTTGTTCCCTTGAAAAGCAGTCAAAGCGGCGATGCAAGCGCCGCCCCAAATCCCGCCTCGACAGAAATAGTGATCACACAGACCCAGCGCTGGAGCAGGGCGAACCGCTACCGGACAACGGCAATCCGGATAATCAAACCGAACAAACAAATCCTATCAAGGATAATGGTTCGGACGACATAACGCCGGACAGACACCCGGAGCAACACACTACCCGTAAAAGGCTTGTTGCCACCGCGAGGAGCCTAAAAAAGCAGAAGTAAAGGCTCAAGGCCGCGCAAGACACACTCCAATTCAGATGGAGTAAAATACTCAGCACTGCAGCAAGGTACGGCGACAATCGCCCCTTCAAGAGCTACCCGAAGCGGAAGCTGCTACCCGAATTCGATGAGGAGGCCTCAGAACCCCCACAACCAAATATTGAAGCAGCCACCTGGTCGTACATATGATCCCTCTACCAATACAGAGTGCCATACAACGCCGCTCACCATACAACACGCAACCAATGCGAGGGCTCGCACCCAAAGGATGGTGTAACAAGATCCATCTATGGACCACGCTAGCGTGCCCCAGCATTCAATGCAATACAACAAACATCCAAACAACGCAGTACACCCAGCTACAGGGGTGCCGCACACCTCCTATGTTTCACCGATGAGGTGCTGGACAACGAATTTCCAGAAGGATTCAAGCCCGTAAACATAGATGCATACGACGGAACAACAGACCCTGGGGTCTGGATTGAGGACTACATCCTTCATATCCATATGGCTCGAAGAGATGATCTCCACGCCATCAAGTACCTACCCCTCAAGCTCAAAGGGCCAGCTCGTCACTGGCTCAAAGGACTCCCTGAAAGCTCCATCAGAAGTTGGGAAGAGCTTGAAGACGCCTTTCGGGCAAATTTTCGAGGGACTTATGTCCGACCTCCGGATGTGAACAATTTGAGTCATATAACTCAACAGCCCGGAGAGTCAGCCCGAAAGCTTTGGAACAGGTTTCTTACTAAAAAGAACCAGATTGTCGACTGTCCGGACGCCGAAGCCTTAGCAGCTTTCAAGCATAGCGTCCGTGACAAATGGCTCGCCAGACACCTTGGCCAAAATAAGCCGAGAACAATGGCCGCATTAACAAACCTCATGACCCCCTTTTGCGTGGGGGAGGACAGCTGGCTAGCCAGATGCAGCACCAGCGACCCCAGTACATCTGAAGTTAGATATGGAAATGGGAAATTACGGCGCAACAGCAATAACAAACGCCGGAATAAAGAAGACAACACGAAGGGCACGGCAGTAAATGCTGGATTCAAAAGCTCTCGGCCAGGTCAAAAGCCGCCTAAAGGCACCAGGGATGAACTGTCCAGCCTCAACAAAATTCTGGACCAAGTATGTTAGATCCATAGTACCCCTGGTAAACCAGCTAATCATACCCACAGAGAATGTTGGGTCTTCAAGCAGTCCGGCAAGCTCAACGACGTACATAAGGGGGAGGATACACCAAGTGAAGACGAGTACGAGCCTCCCAAGCAGGACACGGCGGAACAAAAGAAATTTCCACCAGAAGTCAAAACAGTAAACATGTTACACATAATCAAGGGAAAAAACAATACGGCACTCCCAGGAAAGTATACCCAAGTGCCTATCACTACGAAGTCCTGCCACTGGTCATCTCAACCGATCAATTTCGACCATCGCGATTACTCAGCAAGTATCCGACACGCAGGATGGGCTGCCCTGGTATTAGACCCAGTAATTGGCGGATATCACTTCACAAGGGTCTTGATGGACGGCGGCAGTAGCCTAAACCTAATATATCAGGATACAATCCGCAGGAGACCCAACACAAATTCGCCATAGCAATACTACCTTTAAAGGAGTAACGCCAGGCCCAGGGGCTCGTTGTATGGGCTCCCTCTTACTACAAGTTATATTCGGCTCCCATGATAACTTCCGTCGCGAGCATTTAAACTTTCCACATCGCTTTGTTTCAAAGTGGCTATCAAGCACTGCTCGGACGCGAAGCTTTCGCTCCCTTTAATGCAATACCGCACTACGCCTCCCTCACGCTCAAGATGCCCGGTCCACGTGGCATCATTACAGTGCACGGAAATATCAAGCGATCTCTGCGCGCCGAAGAGAGTGAGGCTGCCTTGGCCGCCGCACACTAGAGGCGCCCGGACAAACGAAAGCATCCAATAGGTCGTCAAGACCTCAGATACAACTAATCAAGTCCGGCGCCGCTATTTATACGGAAATAAGTGGCCACAGCCCTATTTGTCAATACAAGGGTCTCAACACGCGCAGACAAGTGGCAATTTCTTATCATCTTGATTTACACATGGTTTCTTTAAAAACTATCTTTTTGCACTACAAATTTTTCACTTAACTTCCTCTCTTTTACAGACGATCATCGTGCTACACCCGTCCAGGATACGGCACAACAGAGACACAGGCGCAGACGTGCAGCAGGACCCGCTCCAAGGATTCTTTTGAGATTAAGACCCTGCGTAAACCTTTTTTACTGTCTCTTGTTGATACATATCCACCGTTGAGAAGGATGTTGACGTCTTAGCATGTGGCCACGCCAGAACAATGCACGTACCTGGACACAAGGGGCTTCTTACAAAGGCCATTATTTAGGCTCGGTTTATACCACAAAGACCGAATACCTTAGGGAGTGTTCGGCGTCGCGAGTTTGGCCCTATATGCATCAGCTCCGAATCATTGTCTTTGGTCAAATGTTGGGTTTGCCCGGCTCCTGTGTTTTGGTGCCTTACGTTCCGCTTTACCGGCTAAGGTAGCACCAGGAGATCTACTGCGATTGTGCCCTGGTTCATCCGGACGAGCACCTCAGTAGAGAAAGCCGAAAACTGACTGTCATGATATAGCGTGAGACTGGTCAACCACTCGATGACCTGTGGGAATGTTCGAATTCCTCCGCCTTAACGAAGGGCCGTTTTCCGGCCAGGCATGTACGCACCCCAGAACCGGGAGAGTGCGGAGCCACTAGGGGCTATCTAGTAGCCCCACTGTCAAACTCCTATGGCTAAGTGAAAGTGCTAAAGCATTATAGTCTGGTTGCCTCGCTCGCTCCGCTGTCACCTCCTTAATAGGACCAAGACGTTGGGTTAAGTGTGAACGCGTGTTTTTGCAAGCACCTCCACATTATATGCATGGGGGCTGAAGCCAACGACTGCAATCTTTCAGGTTATACACATGTATACGTAAACGGCTACCCAGGAGGCATCATATTACTTTCAGGCAAAAGTATAAAAATAGCCTGATAAAAATTCATAAAAGCATTTTGCTTACAATGAGATTACATATCACTCAAACATAATATTTTTTGAGCACTGGGTCTCTATCAAACGGGCACCCTCAAGAACTTCTTCAAAATAGTGCTCAGCAGCCTTTCGACCTATAGCCGAATCCCGCGCTGCAACTTTGGTAGCATCCATCTCCGCCCAGTGTGCCTTAACACGGGCAAAGGCCATCCGTGCGCCCTCTATGCACGCCGACCTCTTCATCGCATTAATGCACGGCACCACGTCAAGGAACTGCTGCACCAAGCTGAAATAGCTATTCGGTTTTGACCTTCCCGGCCACAGCTGATCCACAACAGACCTCATAGAGAGTCCGGACAACTTGTTTAGTTCGGACCATTCGGCTAATTGGTCAGCCAATGAAAGTGGACGCTCGGGAGAATGGAATTGTCTCAAAAACAGCTGGTCTACTCCATGGTCTGTCTGACCCTGGAAGTACTTGGCCGCATCGGCAGCACTCGCCGCCAAATCCATATACACATCCTCCAAACTCCACAGCCGATCTAGAGGGGCATACCATGGATCTCCGAATTTCCTCCACAACATAAAGGATTTCCTAGCTATAATATCCCCGGCTTCCTGCAGCTCCTCCTTCTTTGCCCTCATAGCAGAGTGGAGATCCTTTTTCGTCACAGCAACCTTCTCAAGGTCCGATGCCTTCGCTTGGTTTTCCTTTTCGAGAACCTCGCAACGGTCGGCGGCGGCTTTTAATTCCATAGCCATCTTGGCCATATTGTCTCGGGTCTCGCCATGCGCGGCCTTCGCGGCTTGCAACTCTTCGGCCGCCTTCACAGCAGCCGCATTACCTAACCTCGCTTGTTCCTTGGCTCGGGCAAGTTCTGCCCGCAAGGCTTCAACAGTGGCAGCTCCATCTGCAGTCACAACATATTTAAGATACTGGCATCATGCTGCTCTTCCTATGTGGCGTTTACCAAATATTGACACTTACCCTGTGCCTCGTCAAGCCTTTTGTTAACAAGCTCGATGTCGGTGTCTGCCGCATCCAACTGCCGTTCTAAATGGGCAAACTCGCTAGTCTGGCTAGCCACCGAAGCTTCCATCACCTGCACATAGAGGCAGTATGGTTATTACCTGGGAATATGATCCTCTGTTCGTCACCGTTTCCGACGACAACCAGAGTCTCAGGGGCTACTATCTACACAGGGCACACCTAGCATGTGCAGGATTATCATACATTCTTTTACGTACCTCAAAGCCTGTTAGTAGACTCATAAAAACTTCATGCAATCCGCTTTCGGCGGACGATATTCTCTCCATCGCCGTATTCATCAGCACACGGTGTTCATCTGAGATGGCCGCTCACCCCACCAACTCCCTCAGAACATCCGATCGCACACTAGATGGTGCCGGACTCTTTTGTCTGCTCTCTTCGGGAGCTGGACATTGGGAGCTTCAGGGGTTAACAAGATTATCTTCTGGCCTCACCAGACTCGGAGAGGCCTTCCGTGACGACACTTCAGGGTCGCCCGCTTCTGGAGCAGAGGAGTCCGGAGGAGGCGTTTCGCTCTCCATCATCTCTGGAAGAAGATCCCCCGAAGATGAGCTCATTTGAGAGGGGCTAAGGCCCGAACTGCGAAAATATATGCGGTGGTTATCTTCTCAGAAGAAAAAGATGGCATATCTGTATTATCAAAGGTATTTCGGGTCACTTACGACTCGTGGGAGGATTGATCCCCCCGCGGACTTTGTGCGGCAACAACGCCCCCCAAGGTGGGACCCTCTGTGGGAGACTTCTTCTCCCGTTTGGAAGCTTCGGCTTCCGAATCCCCGAGCGCAGTCATTTTCCTCTTCTGGTCGCCTTCCCTCATGGAGACACTCGCTCCCTCGGCTAGAATGGGCAGCGTTGGGGGCCCGCGTCCGCCCGCATTATCCTCCACAGTATCTTCCTTCAAGGGCTCCGGGCAAGGTGCGGTCTGGAGCATCTTTTCCAATACCGGATTTTCCAAACCCTCAGGGAGGGGGGCCGAACACCGAATCAACTTCGCCTTTGTTAGCCAGTCCTGGTCAAAAAGCGAACTCTCAGAGATAACTTCGTAACAAAGTAGAGAAAGTATGTTCGGCCAGAACATGCCTTACCTGTTCGGCGGTGCGGTTGCTACTCAGGCCCACGTCCTCGGTGATTTCCGGACACTCCATCTGAGGTCCGAAGAATGATTTGTACATCTCCTCGTGCGTCAGGCCGAGAAAATTTTGAATGGCACGCGGTCCCTCGGGATTGAACTCCCACAGACGAAGAGGCCGGCGTTTGCAAGGCTGGACTTGACGAACCAGCATAACCTGTATCACCGCAACCAAACTGAAATCTCCATTGAAGAGATCTCGAATGCGGCCTTGCAGTATAGGCACGTCCTTGGCTGGCCCCCAGCTCAGACCTCTGCTGATCCATGACATCAGTTGTGGTGGGGGGGCCGAGCAGAAAACAGGGGGGCCGCCCACTTGGCACTTACAGGAGCCGTGATGTAGAACCACTCCTGTTGCCACAATTCAGCAAAGTAGCATAAGTTGCCAAAGTTGCCAAAGTTGCCAAAGTTGCCACAATCCCAGGAGCCACCCTTTTGTACAAGCGTTGCCAAAGTTGCATGTAACTGGTACCTCTTCAGCACTGCGTTGGTTTTCCCTTGAAGAGGAAAGGGTGATGCAGCAAAGTAGCATAAGTATTTCCCTTCGTTTTTGAGAACCAAGGTATCAATCTAGTAGGAGACTACACACGCGTCACCTTGCACCTACACCAACAAATAAGAACCTCGCAACCAACATGATAAAGGGGTTGTCAATCCCTTCAGGTCACTTACAAGAGTGAGATCTGATAGAGATAATAAGATAAATATTTTTGGTATTTTTATGATATAGATTGGAAGTAAAGATTGAAAAGTAAAATAGATTGGAAACTTATATGATGAAGGTAGACCCGGGGTCCATAGGTTTCACTAGTGGCTTCTCTCAAGATAGCATACGTATTACAGTGGGCAAACAAATTACTGTCAAGCAATTGATAGAAAAGTGCATAATTATGAGAATATCTAGGCATGATCATGTATATAGGCATCACGTCCGCGACAAGTAGACCGAAACGATTCTGCATCTACTACTATTACTCCACACATCGACCACTATCCAGCATGCATCTAGAGTATTTAGTTCATAAGAACAGAGTAACGCATTAGGCAAGATGACATGATGTAGAGGGATAAACGCAAGCAATATGATATAAACCCCATCTTTTTATCCTTGATGGCAACAATACAATACGTGCCTTGCTGCCCCTGCTGTCATTGGGAAAGGACACCGCAAGATTGAACCCAAAGCTAAGAACTTCTCCAATTGCAAGAAAGATCAATCTAGTAGGCCAAACCAAACCGATAATTCGAAGAGACTTGCAAAGATAACAAATCATACATAAAAGATTTCAGAGAAGAATCAAATATTGTTCATATATAATCTTGATCATGAACCTACAATTCATCGGATCTCGACAAACACACCGCAAAAAGAATTACATCGAATAGATCTCCAAAGAGATCAAGGAGAACTTTGTATTGAGATCTAAAGAGAGAGAAGAAGCCTTCTAGCTAATAACTATGGACCCGAAGGTCTGTGGTAAACAATTCACACATCATCGGAGAGGCTATGGTGTTGATGTAGAAGCCCTCCGTGATCGATTCCCCCTCCGGCGGAGCTCCGGAAAAGGCCCCAAGATGGGATCTCTTGGGTACAGAAGGTTGCTGCGGTGGTAATAGGGTTTTGTGGTGCTCCTGGATGTTTTTGGGGTATATGGATATAGATAGGAGGAAGAAGTAGGTCGGTGGAGCTGCGAGGGGCCCACCAGGGTGGGGGCGCGCCCAGGGGGGCAGGCGCGCCTCCCTGCCTTGTGTCCTCCTTGCTCCTTTCTTCACGTCTACTCCAAGTCCCCTAGATCACGTTTGTTCCAAAAATAACTCTCCTGAAGGTTTCATTCCGTTTGGATTCTGTTTGATATTCCTTTTCTGCGAAACACTGAAATAGGCAAAAAAACAACACTTTGCACTAGGCCTTGGGTTAGTAGGTTAGTCTCAAAAATAATATAAAAATGTATAATAAAGGCCATTAAATATCCAAAACAGATAATGTAATAGCATGGAACAATCAAAAATTATAGATATGTTGGAGACGTATCAAGCATCCCCAAGCTTAATTCCTGCTCGTCCTCGAGTAGGTAAATGATAAAAACAAAAATGTTGATGTGGAATGCTACCTAGCATAATTCTCAATGTAATTTTATTTATTGTGGCATGAATATTCAGATCCGAGAGATTCAAGACAAAAGTTTAATATTGACATAAAAATAATAATACTTCAAACATACTAACTAAGCAATCATGTCTTCTCAAAATAACATGGCCAAAGAAAGTTCATCCCTACAAAATCATATAGTTTGGTCACGCTCCGTTTTCGTCACACAAGAATGCTCTCATCATGCACAACCTCGATGACAAGTCGAGCAATTGTTTCATACTTTAGTAAACTCAAACTTGTTTCAATTTTCACGCAATACAGGAGCGTGAGCCATGGATATAGCACTATGGGTGGAATAGAATATAATGATGGGGGTTATGTGGAGAAGACAAAAAAGGAGAAAGTCTCACATCGACGTGGCTAATCAACGGACTAGGGAGATGCCCATCAATTGATGTCAATGCAAGGACTAGGAATTGCCATGCAATGGATGCACTAGAGCTATAAATGTATGAAAGCTCACGAAGACCTAGGGAATTTGAGGAAGCCCATTGTTGGAATATACAAGCCAAGTTCTATAATGAAAAATTCCCACATATGAAAGTGACAAAACAAGAAACTCTCTATCATAAAGATCATGGTGCTACTTTGAAGCACAAGTGTGGAAAAAGGATAGTAGCATTGTCCCTTTTTATTTCTTCGTTTTTGGGGCCTTTTTTATTTGGCCTTTCCCTTTTTTATTTGGGACGATGCTCTATTAATGATGATCATCACACTTCTATTTGTTTACAACTCGATACTAGAACAAAATATGACTCTATATGAATGACTCTGGCGATGTACTGGGAAGGGCAATGAACCAAGAGTGACATGTATGATAAATTATTCATGGTGGCTTTGCTACAAATACGATGTCAACTACATGATCATGCAAGGAAATATGACAATGATGAAGCGTGTCATAAATGAAACGGTGGATAGTTGCATGGCAATATATCTCGGAATGACTATGGAAATGCCATAATAGGTAGGTATGGTGGCTGTTTTGAGGAAGATATAAGGATGTTTGGATGCACCGGCAAAGTTTGCACCAACTCTCAAGGTGAGAAAGGGCAATGCACGGTACTGAAGAGGCTAGCAATGATGGAAATGTGAGAGTGCATATAATCCATGGACTCAACATTAGTCTTAAAGAATTCACATACTTATTGAGAAAATCTACAAGTCATCAAAAACCAAGCATTACGCGCATGCTCCTAGGGGGATAGATTGGTAGGAAAAGACCATCGCTCGTCCCCGACTGCCACTCATAAGGAAGACAATCAAAGAACACCTCATGTTTCAAATTTGTTACACAACGGTTACCATACGTGCATGCTACGGGACTTGCAATCTTCAACACAAGTATTTCTCAAATTCATAACTACTCAACTGGCACAACTCTAATATCACCATCTTTATATCTGAAAACAATTATCAAGTATCAAACTTCTCATAGTATTCAATGCACCTTTTTATGAAAGTTTTTATTATACCAATCTTGGATGCCTATCATATTAGGACCAATTTTATAGCCAAGGAAAATTACCATGATGTTCTAAAGGACTCTCAAAATAATATAAGTGAAGCATGAGAGATCAATAATTTCTATAAAATAAAACCACCACCGTGCTCTATGGTTCATACCCTCTGATACTAGCCATAGAGTCATCAAAATAAGCAAACAACACACAAAAAACAGAATTTGTCAAAAACAGAATAGTCTATAGTAATCTGTAGGTTTTGAATACTTCTGTAACTCCAAAAATTCTGAAATAAATTGGTGGACGTGAGAAATTTGTCTATTTGTCATCTGCAAAAAGAATCAACCTAATCTCGCTCCCCAGTAAAAAAAATGGCAGCAAATCTCGTGAGCACTAAACTTTCTTTTTTACAGCAAGATCGCAAAAACTTTCCCCATGTCTTCTCAAATGTTCTACTTGACACAAACACTAATTAAAAGCATAAAGCAACATCTAAACAGAGGATAGATGAATTATATATTACTAAAGATAACCAAAAAGCAGGAAACAAAAATAAAATTGGGTTGCCTCCCAACAAGCGCTATCGTTTAACGCCCCTAGCTAGGCATAAAAGCAAGAATAAATCTAGGTATTATCATCTTTGGTATGCAATTCATACGTGGATCTCGTAATAGATTCATAAGGTAATTTAATCTTATTTCTAAGTGTTCATGCCTTTCCTTAACAGAAATTGGAATCTAATATTCCCTTTTTTCATATCGATAATTGCACCAATCGTTCTAAGGAAAGGACTACTAAGAATAATGGGACATGTAGGATTGCACTCAATGTCAAGAACAATGAAATCTACGGGCACATAATTCCTATTTGCAACAATAAGAACATCATTAATCCTTATCATTAGTTTCTTAATAGTGGAATCCGCAAGGTGCAAATTTAAAGAACAATCATCAAATTCACGGAAACCTAACACATCACACAAAGTTTTTGGAATCGTGGAACGCTAGCACCAAAATCACATAAAGCATAGCATTCATGATCTTTAATTTTAATTTTAATAGTAGGTTCCCACTCATCATGAAGTGTTCTAGGGATAGAAACTTCTAATTCAAGCTTTTCTTCATAAGATTGCATTAAAGCATCAACGATATGTTTGGTAAAAGCTTCATTTTGACTATAATCATGCGAAGAATTTACACGGATTGCAACAGGGAAATACAATCTATCAAAGAGCAATTATCATAATTAAATTCCTTGAAATCCAAAATAGTGGGTTCATTTCTATGTATAGTTTTCACCTCTCTAATCCCACTTTTACCAATTTTTGCATGAAGATCTAAAAACTCCGAATCATTTGGATGCCTTTTAACTAAAGTTGAATCATCTCCAGTCCCATCATTATCCAAATTCATATTGCAAAACAAAGATTTAATAGGAGACACATCAATCACTCTTAGATCTTCATCCTTCTTATCATCAAAACTAGAAGAACACGCTTTTTATAAAGCAATCTTTTTAGCACGCATCCTAGCGGTTCTTTCTTTGCACTCATCGATGGAAATTATCATGGCTTTGAGAGACTAATTGATATCATGCTTAGGTGGAATAGATATAGGTTTCAAAGAATCAACATCAAGATAAATTCTATCCACGTTCCTAGCCAACTCATCAATCTTAGGCAATTTTTCTTCAACCAAAGCATTGAAATTCTTTTGCGAAATCAAAAATTATTTAACACTAGTCTCAAAATCAGAGGGCATCCTATTAAAATTTCCATAAGAGTTGTTGTAGGAATTATAATAATTACTAGAGGAATTACTAGGAAACGGCCTAGGATTAAAATTTCCTCTATATGCATTGTTACCAAAATTGTTCCTACCAACAAAATTCACATCCATAGATTCATTATTATTCTCAATCAAGGTAGAAAAGGAATATCATTAGGGTTATAAGAAACACTCTTATTAGCAAACAATTTCATAAGTTCATCCATCTTTCCACTCAAAACATTAATTTCTTCTATAGCATGAACCTTTTTACTAGTAGATCTTTCGGTGTGCCATTGTTAACCATAATATTATCTAGGAGATTGGTAGCTTCTCCTAAAGTGATTTCCATAAAAGTGCCTCCCGCGGCCGAATCTAAAAGCTTTCTAGAAGCAAAATTCAATCCAGCATAAAAAAATTGTATGATCATCCATAAATTCAAACCAAGAGTAGGGCAATTGCGAATCATTAATTTCATCCTCTCCCAAGATTCTGCAACATGCTCATGATCTAGTTGCTTAAAGTTCATAATATTGTTTCTAAGAGAGATGATCTTAGTGGGAGGAAAATACTTAGAGATAAAAGCATCTTAGCACTTATTCCAAGAATCAATACTATTTTTAGGCAAAGAAGAAAACCAAGTTTTAGCACGATCTCTAAGCGAAAACAGAAATAGCTTCAATGTAACAATATCATTATCCACATCTTTCTTCTTTTGCATATCAAACAAATCAACAAAGCTGTTTAGATGGGTAGCGGCATCTTCACTAGGAAGGCCAGAAAATGGATCTTTCATGACAAGATTCAGCAAAGAATTATTAATTTCACAAGATTTAGCATCGGTAAGAGGAGAAATCGGAGTGCTAATAAAATCATTATATTTGGTATTGGAAAAATCACACAATTTAGTATTATCTTGAGCCATCGGGACAAACATGCCAACACACAAGCACACAAGAAGCGAGGGAAAAAGGAGAACGGAAAGAGAGGGCGAATAAAATGTCAAGGGTGAAGTGGGGGAGAGGAAAACGAAAGGCAAATCACAAATAATGTAATGCAAGGGATAAGAGTTTGTGATAGTGATACATCTCCAACGTATCCATAATTTTTAATTGTTCCATGCTATTATATTATCAACCTTGGATGTTTTATATGCATTTATATGCTATTTTATATGATTTTTGGGACTAACCTATTAACCCAGAGCCCAGTGCCAGTTTTTGTTTTTACCTTGTTTTAGAATATGGCAGAAAAGGAAAACCAAACGGAATCCAATTGAATTGAAACTTCAGGGAACTTATTTTTGGATCAGAAGCCACCAGGGAACATGGAGTCTACGTCAAGGAAGCTTCGAGGAGGCCACGAGGTGGGGGCGCGCCCACCCCCTAGGGCGTGCCCTCCACCCTCGTGGGCCCCTCGTGGCTCCCCTGACGTACTTCTTCTGCCTATATGTCTCCATATACCCTAAAAACATCAGGGAGCACAATAGATCGGGAGTTCCGCCGCCAGAAGCCTCCGTAGCCACCGAAAACCAATCTAGACCCGTTCCGGCACCCTGCCGGCGGGGGGCAATCCCTCTCCGGTGGCCATCTTCATCATCCCGGTGTTGTCCATGACGAGGAGGGAGTAGTTCTCCCTCGGGGCTGAGGGTATGTACCAGTAGCTATGTGTTTGATCTCTCTCTCTCTCTTGTTCTTGAGGTGATACGATCTTGATGTATCGTGAGATTTTCTATTATAGTTGGATCTTATGAAGTTTCCCCCCCCCCTCTACTCTCTTGTAATGGATTGAATTTCCCCTTTGAAGTTATCTTATCGGATTGAGTCTTTAAAGATTTGAGAACACTTGATGTATGTCTTGTCGTGCGTATCCGTGGTGACAATGGGATATCACGTGATTCACTTGATGTATGTTTTGGTGATCAACTTGCGGGTTCCGCCCATGAACCTATGCATAGGGTTTGGCACACGTTTTCATCGTGATTCTCCGGTAGAAACTTTGGCGCACTCTTTGAGGTTCTATGTGTTGGTTGAATAGATGAATCTGAGATTGTGTGATGCATATCGTATAATCATACCCATAGATACTTGAGGTGACATTGGAGTATCTAGGTGACATTAGGGTTTTGGTTGATTTGTGTCTTAAGGTGTTATTCTAGTACGAACTCTAGGGCTGTTTGTGACACTTATAGGAATAGCCCAACGGATTGATTGGAAAGAATAACTTTGAGGTGGTTTCATACCCTACCATAATCTGTTCGTTTGTTCTCCACTATTAGTGACTTTGGAGTGACTCTTTGTTGCATGTTGAGGGATAGTTATATGATCCAATTATGTTATTATTGTTGAGAGGACTTGCACTAGTGAAAGTATGAACCTAGGCCTTGTTTCCTAGCATTGAAATACCGTTTGTGCTCACTTTTATCATTAGTCACCTTGCTGTTTTTATATTTTCTGATTACAAAAACCATTATCTACTATCCATATACCACTTGTATCACCATCTCTTCGCCGAAATAGTGCACCTATACAATTTATCATTGTATTGGGTGTGTTGGGGACACAAGAGACTCTTTGTTATTTGGTTGCAGGGTTGCTTGAGAGAGACCATCTTCATGCTACGCCTCCTACGAATTGATAAACCTTAGGTCATCCACTTGAGGGAAACTTGCTACTGTCCTACAAACCTCTGCACTTGGAGGTCCAACAATGTCTACAAGAAGAAGGTTGTGTTGTAGACATCAAGGTCTTTTCTGGCGCCGTTGCCGGGGAGGTGAGTGCCTGAAGGTATATCTTTAGATCTTGCAATCGAGTCTTGTAGTTTCTTGTCTTATCACTAGTTTAGTTTATAAAAGAAAACTATAAAAAATGGAATTGAGTTTGTCTCATACGCTTTACCTTTTTAATATCTTTCGTGAGTATGATGGAAAGGATAATTGTGCTCAAGTGCTAGAAGAAGAAATCTATAAAATGTTTGGCACTAAATATTTGAATGATGAGCATGATTGCAATGTTGTTAGTACAAATTCTGTGAATATCCATGATACTAATGTTGATTTCACTAGTTATGATGAAAATGTCTCCTATAAACATGTTAATTTTTGTGGAGTGCATTGGGTTTGTAAGTACACACCAAATAGGGAAGATAGATATTGCAAGAGGCATAAGTACTTAGAAACTGAATTGTTGCAAGAAAGTCTTGATGATTGTGCTGACAAATTCAATATTTTTTGCACCCCTTGTGAACTTTGCAATGAACATGGTCATTTAAATCTCCAATGCAAATTGTTTCATGACCGAATCGTATCAAAAAATTGTGATAATTTGATTACCCTTGAGCATCATAAAGAGCTTAGTGTTCTTTTGAGGTATGAGGAAATGAAACGTATAACTGAGGGTATTCCAAAGTTTAATCTTGATTGATTTCTTGATTTTGATCTTGAGAAAATTTATATGTATTGTGCGATGAATTGTATTGAAAATCCTTATATTTCCAATTAAATAAAGAAAAGGAAGCAAATAGAAGATGAAGAGAATACTAATGAAAGGGAAGAGACTTCCCAATACCCTCCTATTATTTCTTATGATGAATCAGGTAACAAGGAGGAGCCTCCTATTCAACCAATCTCATTAATAAGGATCTCCAAAAAGAGGATTAAACCCACACATGATGTGGTGAAGAAGAAGAAAATAAAAAGGAAGAGAGGTAAAAAGATATCTCTCCCAAATAATGCTGCTCCTATTACTATTGTGCCTCATGAAAATATAATTATGGAAGATAATGATACTTCTTATGATCTTGAAAACTTTTTGGCACTTACATGGAAGAATATGATAATTGCTATACTATTGGTGCTATCCATACTATTGATGATGAAAGTGATTATTCTTATGATATGGAAAGGCCCAAGCTTGGGGATGATATGTTTGATGAAGATGATGTTTTTGAGAATATATTTGCTGCAATTAATGTTTGTCCCAAGATTGGGGATGCTATGTTTAATGAAGATGATATTTTTAGTCTCCCAAGTTTTGATATGCAAATTTATAATGATGATAGCATGCCTCCTACCTATGTTGATTATTGTGATGATACTTATGCTATAAAAAGTAGTGATTATATTTATAAAACTTGTCATGATTATGATTACCCCTTTTATGAACATTACTCTTTTAATGTGGAAACAATTTATAGTATTCGAGTCTCTTATGATACTCCCACTATTCTGAATGAGAAGAATTTTGCTTATGTGGAGAGTAATAAAAATTCTATGCTTACGCATCATGAAAATAATGCTTTAGGTGCTGGTTATATTGTTGAATTCATTCATGATTCTACTGAAAATTATTATGAGGGAGGAATATATACTTGTAGGAATTACAATAATATCATGTTTCCTCTCCATGTCCTTAAAATTTTGAAGTTTTGCTTGCCTTACCTTCCTATGCAAGTTGATTATTGTTCCCATAAGTTGTTTGCTCAAAAAATCCCTACGCATAGGAAGTGGGTTAGACTTAAATGTGCTACTTATATTCTTCATGATTTTCTCTTTATGTTAAAATTCTTATCTTTTATGTGAGCATCATTGAAATCATCATGCCTAGCTAGGGGCATTAAACGATAGCGCCTGTTGGGAGGCAACCCAATTTTATTTTAGTTCCTTGATTTTTGTTCCTGTTTAGTAATAAATGATTCATCTAGCCTCTGTTTAGATGTTGTTTTATGCTTTTAATTAGTGTTTGTGCCAAGTAGAACCTTTGGGAAGACTTGGGGAAAGTCTTGTTGATCATGCTGTAAAAAACAGAAACTTTAGCGCTCACGAGAATTGCTGCCATTTTTATTCGGAGAGTTCTATTTAGTTAAATCTTTTTGAATATGATTAATAGATAAATCACTCAGGTCCAGAAATTTATTTGAGAATATATGAGTTCCCTAAGTACACTTTTGATCCAGATTACTACAGACTGTTCTGTTTTTGACAGATTCTGTTTTTCATGTGTTGTTTACTTATTTTGATGAATATATGGCTAGTAAAAGAGTTTATAAACCATAGAGAAGTTGGAATACAGTAGGTTTAAAACCAATACAAATAAAGAATGAGTTCATTACAGTACCTTGAAGTGGTGATTTATTTTCTTATACTAACAGAGCTTACAAGTTTTCTGTTAAGTTTTCTGTTGTGAAGTTTTCATGTTTTGGGTACGGATTAGACGGACTATGGAATAAGGAGTGGCAAGAGCCTAATCTTGGGGATGCCCAAGGCACCCCAAGGTAATATTCAAGGATATCCAAGAGCCTAAGCTTGGGGATGCCCCGGAAGGCATCCCCTATTTCGTCTTCGTTCATCGGTAACTTTACTTGGAGCTATATTTTTATTCGCCACATGTATGTGTTTAGCTTGGAGCGTCATTTTATTTTATTTAGTTTTTCTTGATGTTTGAATAAAATACCAAAATATGAATTTTTTAAATGTTAGAGAGTCTTCACATAGTTGCATAATTATTCGACTACTCATTGATCTTCACTTATATCTTTCGGAGTAGTTTGTCATTTGCTCTAGTGCTTCACTTATATCCTTTTAAAGCACGGTGGTGGTTTTATTTTGTAGAAATAGATGAAATCTCATGCTTCACTTATATTATTTTGAGAGTCCTAAACAGCATGGTAATTTGCTTTGGTTATGAATTTAGTCCTAATATGATGGGCATCCAAGAGGGGTATAATAAAAACTTTCATATAGAGTGCATTGAATACTAAGAGAAGTTTGATACTTGATAATTGTTTTGAGATATGGAGATGGTGATATTAGAGTCATGCTAGTTGAGTAGTTGTGAATTTGAGAAATACTTGTGTTGAAGTTGGTGATTCCTGTAGCATGCACGTATGGTGAACCATTATGTGATGAAGTCAGAGCATGATTTATTGATTGATTGTCTTCCTTATGAGTGGCGGTCGGGGACGAGCGATGGTCTTTTCCTACCAATCTACCCCCCTAGGAGCATGCGCGTAGTACTTTGTTTCGATAACTAATAGATTTTTCTAATAAGTATGTGACTTCTTTATGACTAATGTTGAGTCTATGGATTATACGCACTCTCACCCTTCCACCATTGCTAGCCTCTCTAATACCGCGCACCTTTCGCCGGTATCATAAACCCACCATATACCTTCCTCAAAACAGCCACCATACCTACCTATCATGGCATTTCCATAGCCATTCCGAGATATATTGCCATGCAACTTTCCACCATTCCATTATTATGACACGCTTCATCATTATCATATTGCTTTGCATGATCATGTAGTTGACATCGTATTTGTGTCAAAGCCACCGTTCATAATTCTTCCATACATGTCACTCATGCATCATTGCACATCCCAGTACACCGCCGGAGGCATTCATATAGAGTCATATCTTGTTCTAAGTATCAAGTTGAAATTGTTGAGTTGTAAGTAAATAAAAGTGTGATGATCATCATTATTAGAGCATTGTCCCAGTGAGGAAAAGATGATGGAGACTATGATTCCCCCATAAATCGGGATGAGACTCCGGACGAAAATAAATAAATAAAAGAGGCCAAACAAGCCCAAATAAAAAGAAAAGAAAAAAAGAGGCCATAAAAAAAGAGAAAGGCCCAAAAAAAAATAAAAGAAAAAATGAGAGAAAAAGAGAGAAGGGGCAATGCTACTATCCTTTTACCACACTTGTGCTTCAAAGTAGCACCATGATCTTCATGATAGAGAGTCTCCTATGTTGTCACTTTCATACACTAGTGGGAAATTTTCATTATAGAACTTGGCTTGTATATTCCAATGATGGGCTTCCTCAAATTGCCCTAGGTCTTCGTGAGCAAGCGAGTTGGATGCACACCCACTTAGTTTCTTTTTGAGCTTTCATACACTTATAGCTCTAGTGCATCTGTTGCATGGCAATCCCTACTCACTCACATTGATATCTATTAATGGGCATCTCCATAGCCCGTTGATAGCCTAGTTGATGTGAGACTATCTTCTCCTTTTTTTCTTCTCCACAACCACCATTCTATTCCACCTATAGTGCTATATCCATGGCTCACGCTCATGTATTGCGTGAAGATTGAAAAAGTTTGAGAACGTCAAAAGTATGACACAATTGCTTGGCTTGTCATCGGGGTTGTGCATGATTTAAATATTTTGTGTGGTGAAGATAGAGCATAGCCATACTATATGATTTTGTAGGGATAGCTTTCTTTGGCCATGTTATTTCGAAGAGACATAATTGCTTAGTTAGTATGCTTGAAGTATTATTATTTCTATGTCAATATTAAACTTTTGTCTTGAATCTTATGGATCTGAATATTCTTGCCACAATAAAGAAGAATTACTTAGAGAAATATGTTAGGTAGCATTCCACATCAAAAATTCTGTTTTTATCATTTACCTACTCGAGGACGAGCAGGAATTAAGCTTGGGGATGTTGATACGTCTCCAATGTATCTATATTTTTTGATTGTTCCATGTTATTATATTATCAACCTTGGATGTTTTATATGCATTTATATGCTATTTTATATGATTTTTGGGACTAACCTATTAACCCAGAGCCCAGTGCCAATTTCTGTTTTTACCTTGTTTTAGAATATCGCAGAAAAGGAAAACCAAACGGAGTCCAATTGACCTGAAACTTCACGGAACTTATTGTTGGATCAGAAGCAACCATGGAGACTTGGAGTCTATGTCAAGGAAGCTTCGAGGAGGCCACGAGGTAGGGGGCGCGCATACCCCCCTACGGCGTGCCCTCCACCCTCGTGGGCCCCTCATGGCTCCCTTACGTACTTCTTCTGCCTATATATCTCCATATACCCTAAAAACATCGGGGAGCACAATAGATCGGGAGTTCCGCCGCCATAAGCCTCCGTAGCCACCGAAAACCAATCTAGACACGTTCCGGCACCCTGTCGGAGGGGGCAATCCCTCTCCGGTGGCCATCTTCATCATCCCGGTGCTCTCCATGACGAGGAGGGAGTAGTTCTCCCTCGAGGCTGAGGGTATGTACCAGTAGCTATGTGTTTGATCTCTCTCTCTCTCGTGTTCTTGAGGTGGTACGATCTTGATGTATCGCGAGCTTTGCTATTATAGTTGGATCTTATGATGTTTTCTCCCCCCTCTACTCTCTTGTAATGGATTGAGTTTCTCCTTTGAAGTTATCTTATCAGATTGAGACTTTAAAGATTTGAGAACACTTGATGTATGTCTTGCCATGCGTATCTGTGGTGACAATGGGATATCACGTGATTCACTTGATGTATCTTTTGGTGATCAACTTGCGGGTTCCGCCCATGAACCTATGCATAGGGTTTGGCACACGTTTTCATCGTGATTCTCCGGTAGAAACTTTGGGGCACTCTTTGAGGTTCTATGTGTTGGTTGAATAGATGAATCTGAGATTGTGTGATGCATATCGTATAATCATACCCACGGATACTTGAGGTGACATTGGAGTATCTAGGTGACATTAGGGTTTTGGTTGATTTGTGTCTTAAGGTGTTATTCTAGTACGAACTCTAGGGCTTTTTGTGACACTTATAGGAATAGCCCAACGGATTGATTGGAAAGAATAACTTTGAGGTGGTTTTGTACCCTACCATAATCTCTTCGTTTGTTCTCCGCTATTAGTGACTTTGGAGTGACTCTTTGTTGCATGTTGAGGGATAGTTATATGTTCCAATTATGTTATTATTGTTGATAGGACTTGCACTAGTGAAAGTATGAACCCTAGGCCCTGTTTCCTAGCATTGCAATACCGTTTGTGCTCACTTTTATCATTATTCACCTTGCTGTTTTTATATTTTCAGATTACCAAAACCATTATCTACTATCCATATACCACTTGTATCACCATCTCTTCGCCGAACTAGTGCACCTATACAATTTACCATTGTATTGGGTGTGTTGGGGACACAAGAGACTCTTTGTTATTTGGTTGCAGTGTTTCTTGAGAGAGACCATCTTCATCCTACGCCTCCTACGGATTGATAAACCTTAGGTCATCCACTTGAGGGAAATTTGCTACTGTCCTACAAACCACTACACTTGGAGGCCCAACAACATCTACAAGAAGAAGGTTGTCTAGTAGACATCAGATAGGTACTTAGTATGTCTTGACTTGTGCGTAGATCTCCCCGGAAACGGCGCTAGAAATCCTTCTTGCTACCCCTTGAGCACTGCCTTGGTTTTCCCTTGAAGAGGAAAGGTTGATGCAGCAAAGTAGCGTAAGTATTTCCCTCAGTTTTTGAGAACCAAGATATCAATCCAGTAGGAGACTACACGCAAGTCACCTCGCACCTACACAAACAAATAAGAACCTCACAACCAACGCGATAAAGGGGTTGTCAATCCCTTCATAGTCACTTACGAGAGTGAGATCCGATAGAGATAATAAGATAAATATTTTTCGTATTTTTATGATATAGATTGAAAGTAAAGATTGCAAAGTAAAATAGATTGTAAACTTATATGATGAAGATAGACCGGGCGGCCATAGGTTTCACTAGTGGCTTCTCTCAAGATAGCATAAGTATTACGATGGGTAAACAAATTACTGTCGAGCAATTGATAGAAAAGTGCATAATTATGAGAATATCTAGGCATGATCATGTATATAGGCATCACGTCCGTGATAAGTAGACCGAAACGATTCTGCATCTACTACTATTACACCACAAATTGAAACGATTCATAAGAACAAATTAATGCATTAGGCAAGATGACATGATGTAGAGGGATAACCTCAAGCAATATGACATAAACCCCTTCTCTTTATCCTCGATGACAACAATACAATACATGCATTGCCGCCCCTGCTGTCACTGGGAAAGGACACCGCAAGATTGAACCCAAAGCTAAGCACTTCTCCCATTGCAAGAAAGATCAATCTAGTAGGCCAAACCAAACTGATAATTCCAAGAGGCTTGCAAAGATAACCAATCATACATAAAAGATTTCAGAGAAGAATCAAATATTGTTCATAGATAATCTTGATCATAAACCCACAATTCATCGGATCTCGACAAAAACACCGCAAAAAGAATTACATCGAATAGATCTCCAAGAAGATCGAGGAGAACTGTGTATTGAGATCCAAAGAGAGAGAAGAAGCCATCTAGCTAATAACTATGGACCCGAAGGTCAATGGTAAACTACTCACACATCATCGGAGAGGCTATGGTGTTGATGTAGAAGCCCTCCGTGATCGATTCCCCCTTTGGCAGAGCTCTGGAAAAGGACCCAAGATGGGATCTCTTGGGTACAGAAGGTTGCGGCGGTGGAAATAGGGTTTCGTGGTGCTCCTGGATGTTTTTGGGGTATATGGATATAGATAGGAGGAAGAAGTAGGTCGGTGGAGGTGCGAGGGGCCCACGAGGGTGGGTGCACGCCCAGGGGGGCAAGCGCGCCTCCCTGCCTCATGGACTCCTCGCTCCTTTCTTGACATCTACTCCAAGTCCCCTGGATCACATTTGTTCCAAAAATAACTCTCCCGAAGGTTTCATTCCGTTTGGATTCTGTTTGATATTCCTTTTCTGCGAAACACTAAAATAGGCAAAAAAGAGCAATTTGCACTGGGCCTTGGGTTAGTAGGTCAGTCCCAAAAAATATTAGTGTATAATAAAGTTCATCAAACATCCAGAACAAATAATATAATAGCATGGAACAATCAAAAATTATAGATACGTTGGAGACATATCAGTAACCCTTTGTACAAAGCCAGACGCAGACCTTCAGCAACAGAGAAATAAATGAAGCAATGGGGGCCCAAAGAAGATTGCATGCATGCGTAAGCATATCATGAGCATAGCATGATCATGTTGATAAGATCACATGTGTCATCGTTTTCCATCTATATTAGGTTGCAAGGCTCTTATCGTGGACTTGGTCCCGTAGAAGAGAGGAGAAGACAAGCCTGCATTGCAATACCCGACAAGCCAAATAGATAAGTTCTTTCTTACCCATACGTGTTCTGTGGGTAGAAACTTGTGCATATGAAAACCTCGCCACCTTCAAAATTTAGGTGCTCCCATCCTTTGTCTTGAACGTTGCTTTGGTCAGGATGGTTGCAGTGGCCTTTGGCAAAAAAAGTTTGGCGGGGGGCTGGTTCCACTCTGTGATGTGTGCCCGGCAGGCCTAGCCCCGCGCTAACGAAGTGAGGGTACCGGCAGGATAGCCTACCGAGAAGACTTGTTTACTTGAGCGTATAGAGGCATCCCATCTTTGTATGGATATGTTACATGCTCAAGTACCAAACAAGGTTTGTCTTTTTCATTAATATGCTGATAAACAATTACAGATCTTACAGAACACAAACATGGCTAAAGAAGATTACATAATTTAGACTAAAGTTTGGCAAGTGCCTACATTTTTTACATTGAAAAAAGATAAGTGCCCCGTGATGCCCTTTCTTGTCCCTCCCCTCCTAGGCACTGCGGTGGGGGTGAAGAGGGCAAAAGGAGAGCCTGGGCAGAAGCCCGTCCTGACCCTGTCCGGCCCCTCGGTGAGGGGTCTAACAAGAGCGAGAGGGCGTGGGCGAAGGTGATGGTGAAGAGAACGGCAGGGACGGCCCCGTGGCCACCGCCACCAGGGCCAGCAGGACGCGATAGGGCAAATGCAGCCCGAGGCCATGAGGAAGCCTGACAGGGTCCAGCTAGAAGGCTACTGGAGGAACCAAGGGAACGAACCACACCTCTGCATCCAACTCCCCAGCAAATCGCCTTGCCGGAGAAGAGATGCTGGTGTAGATGTTGGTGCCGCCGCCTGACAGTGATGGTGCGGCCGGTGTTCAGCCGGAGTCAGAGTCATCATCCTCCTGGTCGGTGTCGGCGTCTTCACCCTTATTGTCCTCCTCGTCGCTATCGCTCAAGGAGGAGCTTTCGTCGTCGGTCGAGCTCTCCGTGCAGCACCCTAAGCAAGCACCCAAGCACCCAAAGACCTTGACGGAGAGTAGATCAGCCTCCATTAATTTAAAATGGAGGACGTGCCCCTCCGACAAGCTATGGGCGCGAGCAAAGGTTTTCCAGCCTCGTCCGAAGTACATGACATGAGGGGTAGGGAAGTCTACATCCGCCCGCATGTTGCCGTTATTGCAACCCCTCATGCGCAGCTTCAATGCACGCGGCTATTCGAGCTCCATTACCCTCGCGAATGGAGTAGGGAGGCGGAGGCGATCGCGCGGGGGCCTGTGCAGCCTGATGATGAACTGCAGCGGCTGGTGTCCGATGTGGAACTCCATTGGGGGTTGGGCGACCGGCGAAGGGGCGACCAGGGCGACCCTCGTCCTCCTTGACCCCGAACACCATGACGGCCGTGGCCCCTGCCCCTCCCACCTGCTCTCACGGTGGGCTCTGCCCCTGCATCTTCAGAGGGTGGGGGAGACGCTATCGAGCAGAAGTTCTCATCGCCATCACTGGCACAACACCACGCCCCCACCCTCTCACCATGGTGGGCGAGGGTTGCTGCAGGAAAGGGAGGAGAAGGATGTGTGGAGAAGCGCCCTGCCCCACGTTCCCTTTTATAGGTGAGCGGGGCAGGGGGCTAGATCTTTCCATAAAAGTAGCCGCCCCGCTCATCCAGTCTGGCTCCCTCTCGCCATCAATAGATCAGGGAATCAAGGTCGACCCCCTGCACCAATCCATGATGCCCGGCTTTCTGCCACGGCACTCATTCCCGCGCCCTCCACATCCACCACCAACCTTGTGCAATGCATGCAACACACGTGGCAGAGGCAACCGGGGAGGGAAGATAATGGATGGAAATTACCGCCTCGTGAAAGTGGGATGTGGGTAACCCACAGATCGTGGTCCATTATCTCTCCCACAACAATTGGCGCTACACGACAAACGGGAAAACTGGAAACTGATTCGAGTTCAGATCAAAGAAGAAGAAAAGAAGACCTCAAAGGACAAGCCAATTGCCACCCTCTAGCATGTGCACTAGATAGGGCCTACCCCGATGACGCCCGGCAGCGCATTCGGGCCAGTCCCGAGGGCTCCTGTTAGTGCAACAAACCCTGGGTGTGTTGCTCAGACCGTGCACAGGACAAGCAGAAGAGATCAACTCCTTGAGAAATCAAAGGGTGGATCAAGAAGATCAAGTCGAGCCGAAGGAGCAAGATACCACTAAGGAAAAACATCCCCTATTGGGCAGGCGAGCCTGGCGAGGTCGAGGGTGCCCCTAAGACAAGTTTCAAGACTGTCCCGACGGGCTTGCAGGGCACGATGCAGGGTGGACTTCCCCGCCATGGCTCCATCGCTACACCTCACAGCAACTCTAGTCATCGATCGGTGTGGTGTCGAGCCCCAAGCTTACTAAGTGGTTATTTTTTGGCATGTGGTAGCCACTTCCTATGGAAATCACCTCTAGATAACACCCGTCCGAAGACGTGTCAGGCAGACAGGCGAGAAGGTGGCCGAATGGCCCCGCAAGGCTTGCCGGGCTGTGCTACGATGTGACACTAAGTGGTGCATTTAATGCACCTTGACCTGCGTGCAGAGTTAGGTATGATAGCATTGTTTGTTATCTAATAAGTGCAAAATGACTAATTTTCCACGGTGGTAACCCCTTGAGCTATAAAAGGAGGGCGATGGCAACCAGATAGAGGATTCTGACCCCTGTATACTCATACGCGCATAGCTGCTCTCGCCCCGGCCACCTTGCCAGCCAAGAATGTTGCATCTCCACCACAGTCCCCTCATCAATCCACCAAAGCAGGAGTGGGGTTTTACGCCTCACGGCGGCCCGAACCTGGGTAAAAACTACCCGTACGATATTTGCCATGCTGCACGACGCTCTGCGCTATTTGTGCAATGTGCTCATCCCCCCTGCTGGCCCCATAGTTGGTCGTGGTTTCACATGACAAAAGAAGATGGAGGACGTACTTGCGACACAATTCTTTTGGCCAAAGATGATACGGGATGTTGAGCATTTTGTTGCTCGCTGCACTATATGTCAAAAAGCTAAGTCACAACTCAATCCTCATGGTTTATATATGCCTTTGCCTGTACCTAGTGTTCCATGGGAGGATATATCTATGGACTTTGTGTTGGGTTTACCTCGAACAAAGAAGGGGGGATAGCATATTTGTTGTCGTGGACTGGTTCTCAAAAATGGCACACTTCATACCATGTCATAAAAGCGATGATGATGCTAATGTTGTTGATTTGTTCTTTCGTGACATTATTCGCTTACATGGTGTGCCAAATACTATTGTTTCAGATCGTGATACCAAATTTCTTAGCCACTTTTGGAGATGTTTATGTGCTAAGTTTGGGACTAAACTACTTTTTAGTACTACTTATCACCCCCAAACTGATGGACAAACTAAAGTAGTTGATAGAACATTGTCTACTATGCTTAGGGCAGTTTTGAAGAATAACAAGAAAATGTGGGAAGAATGCTTTCCTCATATTGAATTTTCTTATAAACGTTCACTGCATTCTACTACTAAGATGTTCCCTTTTGAAATTGTATATGGTTTCCTACCTCTTGCACCTATTGATTTGTTGCCTCTTCCATCTTCGGAGAAGGTTAATTTTGATGCTAAACAACGTGCTGAATTGATCTTAAATATAGATGAGTTAACTAAGGAAAACATTGAGCGTATGAATGCTAAATATAAACTTCCTAGAGATAAAGGTGGAAAACATGTTTTCTTTGCACATGGAGATCTTTTTTGGTTAGATTTGCATAAGAATAGGTTTCCTGATTTCGTAACTCAAAACTAATGCCACGTGCTGATGGTCCTTTTAAGGTGTTAGGGAAAATAAATGATAATGCATATAAACTTGAGCTGCCTGCAGATTTCGGGGTTAGTCCCACTTTTAACATTGCAGATTTGAAGCCTTATTTTGGTGAGGAAGATGAGTTTCGTCAAGGATGACTTCACTTCAAGAAGGGAGGATGATGAGGACATCAATACCATTGTTACACCCATAGCCCCTGCTGCTATATATATTGGACTAATTACTAGAGCTCGCACACGCCAATTAAATTACCTGGTACTTTTGTTTCTTGGTAATGATTTTAATGTTCATGAGAATGTGATGTTGCCTAAATT
Source organism: Triticum dicoccoides (assembly GCF_002162155.2). Classification (NCBI taxonomy): domain Eukaryota; kingdom Viridiplantae; phylum Streptophyta; class Magnoliopsida; order Poales; family Poaceae; genus Triticum; species Triticum dicoccoides. Next base: position 282,501,419 of record NC_041384.1, on the reverse strand, counting down.
GGATACATTTGTATTGCTTACAAATGAAGGGCCTAGATTGGACAACAAGGATGAACATTGGAGCAAGAACAAGCATGGAGATGATGGCATGCGCAAGGGGAACAAGAACAAAGTTACAAGTGATAATTTCAGGACTTTGAATCCACCATAATAGGTGCATGAAGGCTTGGATGAAATATACAAGATTTGACTTCACAAATTTCCTCCAAAAGGCTATTATAGGTGCTATGTCACCTTATTATTGTGCCAGGCCTATGTAATTTCGAAATACTTGAATATTAGGTTGATTTGAGAGTCCGTATGTGTGGGGAAACAAGAGTGAGGGTTGATTTCGGAGCCCTCCTCCAAGGGCCGCGACCCCCCCACTTCCTCCATATATACAACCCTTAGGGCGTCGTTTAGACTTTGGGTTTTTGTTTAGATTAAAAGTTCGCCATAGCTGCAACTTCGTGTACTTCATTTGTGTTCAACGACAAGAACAAGACGTCACAGAACCCCACTTTCATCAATAAACCTTATATTCGCAATATCCACATTGCAATATCAGTTTCTTGTTTGTTCTTTGTTTGCTCGCAGGAAATAGACCCTCTTAGTCAGGTTGATTGTGCTTTGGCGTGGTCAACAACCCCTCGGAAGTTGTTTTAGCGATTGCATTCATAGTCGGATCGTCAAGGTCGACTTGCACAGAAAACGATACCTATCTCATCGAAACATCGGGACACCTTCGCCTCTATCAGTAGCAATCATCATATGCAGAGATTTGCATTCTCTCGCATAATTACCTCTTCCCTTCCAATGACGCCAAATAATATCATGTGTGTGCCCTGTTGATTCCATGGATGAAGAAGAGCTCTATGTAGGTCCGACACGTGTGCTTTTGCCAGATAATGCTGGTTGCGCTTGCTTCTTGTATCACTGCCGGAGGTGGCAGCTAACAGAGGCGCCGGTACCGCAGAATGTGTGCAAGTAGAGGATGCATGCTTGTAACGCCCCGTATGTAACTTGCCATATTTGTATTCCAACTCTTTCCATTTTCGGCACTAAGTTATGATATTCCCTCGTGGGTGGGTTTTGTCTTTGTTTTTCTTTTTTCCATGTCGTGCATCTCATATCATGTCATCATGTGCATTGCATTTGCATACGGGTTCGTCTCATGCACCCGAGCATTTTCCCCGTTGTCCGTTTTGCATTCCGGCACTCCAACGTCCTCCGGAGGCCCCTTTTTGCCTCTTTTCATGTGCAACTGTTAAACATTCTCAGATAGGACCGAGATTTGCCAAGCGGTCTTGGTTCACTACCGGTAGACCGCCTGTCATGTTTTCTGCCATTTGGAGTTCATTTGATACTCCAATGGTTAACCGAGGAACCGTAAAGGCCTCGTGTGTGTTGCAGCCCAATACCCCTCCAAAGTGGCCCAAAAACCATCCAAACCGCCTCCATCCTATCGCCCGTTCAATCATGATTGCGTGGCCGAAAACCGTACTCCATTTGGACTCTCCTAGCTCCTTCTATGTATAAATATGTGCCTCCCCTATCCAATCTCATATGAAACCCTAAAAATTCTACCCCGCCGCCACCGGACGTGTCCGTCCAGGCCGGACACGCCCGCGCCGCCGCCCGCAGCCAGTGGCAGCGTGCCATGTGGCACCTCCGCCGCCACCCGCCGCCGCGGCCCGGCGAGCCTGCAGCGGGCCCGCCCCGCCCATCGTCGCCTCCCGCGTCCCCGCGCGCCCGGCTCCAATCCGCCGCCGCCAGCGCCCGAGTGCGCCGCCCTGCGCCTGCTCCGCCTCTCCACCATCGCCGGCCGCCGCCACTCAGCCGGCCGCCGCCCTCCGCCGCCTGCTCCGACGCCGCCTCGCCGCCGTTCGACCTCGCTGGCCCCGCCGCTACTTGCCGCTGCCGGCCATCGCCCCGACCCATGCCGGCGTCACTCTGGCCGCCTCCTTCTTCTACTCCGGCGACGAGCTCCGGAGAGAACTCCGGCGGTCCTTGGTTCGCGCGCCAGATCTGAGAAACCCTATGTCGAATTTTGCCTAAGTCCTTTTTCTGCATATTTTTTAGCTATGTTTATCAGGCCATATCTCATCATTCGTAGCTCCGTTTTACGTGTGTGATATATCAATTTGTTTGTTAGGATGTCCTCTTCATTTTGTTCCATTGCACCATTCTTGTTTGAGTCCATCTTGATGCCTGAAATGCTGTTTCAAGAGGGCTATAAAATGTTAGTTCCTGTTTATTATCAGTTTATGAGCATTTGTCATTTTCGCTATGATTATTGTGTGCCTCCTATGAACTTGAGCCCTACATGTGTTTTGGGATATGACATGCCATCTTTACAGGGGTGTATGCCATGTATTTTTGTGATCAATGTGGTGACTAGAACATGCATGCAAAGTAGCTCTCGTGATGTTGCTTATTTCAGGAACTTAGAATTCTTGTAAGTCATTTCCCTGATGTTATTTTTATGCCCTGTATTCATGTTGCTACAAAGTGATCCATGCCTCTTTTGAGCATGTTCAGTAAGGATGATTTTGTGATATTCTTATGTTCTATCCATCCATGTCTTTTTTTGCAATTATGGAGTAACCTAGCATGAATCAATCTTGCCCTACTTTTCCAATAAAATATTCCTGGCAGATTGTTTACGTGTTAATCAATTTTGCCGAGGTTGTTGTTGTTGATCCATGCATGCTATGAGATTGTTCTTGGCATGGTTAGATTCTTGATCATGCAATGCCTTGTGGTGAGTGCATCGAGCTTGCAAACATGCCTACGTAACTCTATTTTTGCCATGTCCAGTTTTCTGCTAAGTCTGAATCTGTTAACGAAACTTACTATATTTTCTGATCCTTTTTGGCTTATTATCAGTAAGGGACTTTCGTTATATGCTTGGAGTAGTTTCATTCCATTCCTTGCTTTGCCATGATATGTTCTTGTAGCATGTTGTTATCTTGCTCTAGACATTGCATCCTGATGTTAATTCCTGGCATGTTTTTTTCATGAAGTCTGTGATGCTGTTATCTTTTGTACTTTTGCCATGCTTGTTTGAGTCTGCTATTTTGTGATTTAGCCGTAGCTCAGTGTTCATATTTTGTCAAGCATCTTCAGTAGATCACTGCCGTGTGCTTTGTTGCTATGTTGGAGTGTAGTAGCTTAGTTTCTTGTTGCATTCTAGATGGCATCGTGCTGTTAATCGTAGAATAGTGCCATTATTGTTTTGCTTGCCATTTGCAAACCGTGCATCCGATTCCGGTGATCTTTATATCAATTTCGACCGAAATCAACTCATCTTTCCAGCGGAAAACTTAGTATGCCAAGTTGAGGCCTGGTTCAATATTTTCCTTCCGGAGCACGCATATGCATTGCATATCACATCCTGCATATCATGCCATGTGTTGCATCATGTTGCTTGCACATTGTATCGTGGTTGATTGTGTTTGCCTTTGCTTGTGTTCTTGCCTTGGGTAGAGCCGGGAGACGAGTACGTGATCGAGGAACCCGTTGATTACGCTTACGAGGATCAAGCTTACGTCAACTCGTAGAACTTCGCAGGCAAGATGACCATACCCTCGAAATCACTTCTATCTTTGCTTGCTAGTTGCTCGCTCTATTGCTATGCCTATGCCGCGATACCTACCACATGATTTATCATGCCTCCCACATTGCCATGTCAAACCTCTAACCCACCTTGTCCTAACAAACCGTTGTTTGGCTATGTTACCTCTTTGCTCAACCCCTCTTATAGCGTTGCTAGTTGCAGGTGAAGTTTGGAGTTTGTTCCTTGTTGGAACATGTTTATTGTTGGGATATCATTATTATATCTTGTTTACTTTAATGCACCTATATACTTGGTAAAGGGTGGAAGGCTCGACCTTATGCCTGGTGTTTTGTTCCACTCTTGCCGCCCTAGTTTCTGTCATACCGGTGTTATGTTCCTTGATTTTGCGTTCCTTACGCGGTTGGGTTATAATGGGAACCCCTTGACAGTTCTCCTTGAATAAAACTCCTCCAGCAGGCCCAACCTTGGTTTTACCTTTTGCCACCTAAGCATTTTTCCCTTGGGTTCCGTGGACTCAAGGGTCATCTTTATTTCAAACCCCCGGGCCAGTGCTCCTGTGAGTGTTGGTCCAACCTGTCAGCAGCCGGTGGCCACCAGGGGAAACTCTGGGTTGGCCTACCGGAATCTTGGACAATCCGGTGTGCTCTGAGAACGAGATATGTGCAGCTCCTATTGGGATTTGTCGGCACATTCGGGCGGCTTTGCTGTTCTTGTTTTACCATTGTCGATATGTCTTGTAACCGGGATTCCGAGTCTGATCGGGCCGTCCCGGGAGAAGGAATATCCTTCGTTGACCGTGAGAGCTTGTGATGGGCTAAGTTGGGACACCCCTGCATGGTTTTGAACTTTCGAAAGCCGTGCCCGTGGTTATGGTCAGATGGGAATTTGTTAATATCCGGTTGTAGAAATCTTCAAACTTAACTTAATTTAAAATGAATCAACAACGTGTGTAGCCGTGATGGTCTCTTTTCGGCGCAGTCTAGGAAGAGAACACGGTCTCGTGTTGTGCTTGAACGTATGTAGTTTTCAGGATCACTTCCTGATCGTTGTAGTTTCTCGACCGTGCTTTGCCTTCTCTTCTCGCTCTCATTTGTGTATGTTAGCCACCTTATATGCTAGTGCTTGCTGCAGCTCCACCTCATACCTTTTCCCTACCCATAAGCTTAAATAGTCTTGATCGCGAGGGTTTGAGATTGCTGAGTCCCCGTGACTCACATATTACTTACAAAACCAGATGCAGGTGTCGATGATGCCATTCCAGGGGATGCGACTGAACTCATGTGGGAGTTCGACGAGGACTCAGGACGTTACTACGTTTCCTTTCCAGACGATCAGTAGTGGAGCCCAGTTGGGGTGATCGGGGATCTTGTGCATTTGGGGTTGTCTTTATTGGTTCCGTAGTCGGACCTTGATTGTATTCTGGATGATGTAATGCTATATTTATGTATTGTGTGAAGTGGCGATTGTAAGCCAACTCTGTACCTCTTTCTTATTCAGTACATGGGATGTGTAAAGATTACCCCTCTTGCGACATGCCTACAATGCGGTTATGCCTCTAAGTCATGCTCCGACATGTGGGAGATATAGCTGCATCGTGGGTGTTACAATGTTGTCCATGATAAAGGTCAACATGCAGAAAAGTTAGTCCGCGCCAATGCCTGTTGATCCTGCATTTCACGTTCAGCTTGCAAGCAAGATAAAATAAACGATTGAAATTTTTATACTCCTTATACTCTAAAATGGTCTGAATCTCTCTACTTAATCCACCCATAAAGCATGCAAGCATAGCTTCATTATCCTCAAAAATACCACATCTAATCATGCCAGTTTGTAAGTCTAGATAATATTCTTCTACAGAATTTTTTCCTTTTCTTAAACACTCCCATTTTTTTAGTAATTCACGTTGATAATATGATGGAACCCAACGAGACGCATAGTAGCTTTCAAAGCAGCCCAAGTAGTTGGGATACTATTCGAATATAATCTACGATGTTTAGACCATCACACACAAGCTAAACTAGTGAATGCATAGAGAGCAACAGCAACACGTCTCTCCTTGGGATATTTTAAACATGTAAAACATTGTTCAGTTTCTAACTCCCAAGTAAGATATATATCAGGAACATATCTACCTTCAAATGGTGCAATATTCAATTTTAGTTTAGGGAGATGGTCAGGATCTCATACCTGAGGTGGTGGTGCAGCCCTACCATTGTGATTATAGGCTGACCTGGTGGTGGTGCTGGTGGTTGCAGGTAGTTCTGATTTTATTCAACCTCATCCTCGTAATTGCCCTCATAAACGTCCTCCACCTTGGCCGTAGCAGTAGCGGCGGCGGCACCAGAATTTTGCCTTCCTCAAGGGGAACATGCCGTGCTCGGTGGAGCGCTAGATCGCGACGTGGAGGTGTTTGTTGTTAGTGTTGGTGTTGGTGTTAGTGTTGTTGTTACTGTTGCTGTTGTGCAGCCGGTGAAGGTAGAAGGACAAGCACTTCAGCAAACTTAGCATCCAACTTGTTGTCAATTGTCTTCTTAATGTCATCAATCCTCGCTCATGCCTTGCCAAAACTGGTCATCACGTCTTCTACCCATTGACCAACATTTCCTGGAATTTATCATGGTGATCCTTGTTTTTTATGTTCTTCCAGTCTAGCTCATCTGCTTATGATCCTGGCATGGTTAGCAGCAAGAGAAACACATAAGAATATGATCCTACAAACTACTAGGAAGTGGCGATGGTTGTGGAAAATCACAAATCCGTTAAGAGAATATCAAATTCTTACTAGTTCTTACCCAGCAGTAGGCAGTGATCAGCAACCTTGGTAGTCGAAACTTTGAAAGCTTTGATAAAGCGATTGCCAGGTGGTGTCAAACACACGACATAGATGTATGTGGAGCTGGGAAGGCTTATAATATGGTAGTAAAAATGGCCAATAATAATCAATTCAGAGATATGCAACGTTGAATAAACGCTCAACAGCGTTATTGTGTTGGTCCTAGGCTAGAACGTGCTAGAGATGCGATCATTGAACACTAATACAATCACGGTCTTACACACAAACAAGGGAGGAGCACACTCTAATTTTTTTTCACGTTTTTTTTGCACTTTTTCCTCTCTTTTTTTGCTCCGCAACATTTTTTTCGAAAAAATTCTACAAATGACCTAAAAACTGCCGCGAAATTTCCAGACTTAGTTTTTTTTAGTTTGGAACTATTTTCCTTCTATGGGCGGCATGGAAGTTGGGGAGTCCGACTTGGTCACGACTTGGAGTATGGTGTGATCTGGAAATCTAAAAAAAAGAAACAAATAATGGACTCAGACTAGGAATGGTGGCGGAGATGAATCTGGTGGAAACTCGGACAGGTGGTGGGTATATGTAGGGCAGTGGAACACGGATTTGAAGTGAATCTGTGATAGAGATGGACTCAGATTAGCGTGATTGTGGTGGATATGTGGTATCTAGTAGCGGTGATGACGATGGTAGTATATGGCAGCGGTTACGACGATGATGGTATATGGCAGCGGTGATGATGATGGTGCGGCGGCGGCGTGACAACTTGTGAATAGAACTCAAAACTATAAAGGACTGGACACTAAGACCATCAACTTAACACGAAGATGCAACCGCAAATTAAACAATGCAAATACAGAAAAAATAAGCTATGGCTGAGATTTGTTTGGATATGATGAACTTAACCGAATTTTTTGGCTTTTTCATGGACTGTAGGTATGAAGAACAGACTCAATCTAAACTATGTAAAACTTGAAAAATCTCACTGAGCAACCTGCAAATCTGATACCACTTGATAGATGAGAAGGTGTCCCGATGTTTCGATGAGATAGCAATCGTTTTGTGAGGGAATCGACTTTGATGATTCGACTACGAACATGAAAAGACGTCGCACCTTAGCAATCGCTAAACCATCTTTTGAGGGGTTATTTACCATGCCGAAGCATGATCAACCTGATCATGAAGGTCTATTTTCTGCTAGCAAACGAAGAACAAGCAAGAAACTGAGATTGCAATCTGGATATTCGAATATAAGAGGAAAGCCTTATTGATTAAAGTGGGGTTCTGTGACGTCTTGGTCTCGATGTTGAACACAAACAAAGTATGTGAGTTGCAGCTATGGCAAACTTTAATCTAAACAAAATCCAAAGTCTAAAATGTGCCTTAAGGGCTGTATTTGTAGGGGGGGGGGGAAGAGAGGGGATTTCGTCCGCCTGTCAATGTGGGACTAAAATACCTCCTGAGTCGTTTCCCCTACAATACGTACTCTAAAAAATAGCCTATATGTAGTATTTCGAAATTACATGGGCCTTTCCCAAAAACAAGGTGGCACAACACCTATATTAAGCTATGGACAAAATTTATGAAAGGGCATCTTGTATATTTCGTCGATGCACTTGTACATCATCATGGTGGCTCCAAAATGCCGAAAACTCCACCATAAATTCCATTCTTGTTCCCCTTGCACGTACCATCATCTCCATGCTTGATCATACTCCAATGTTCATCCTTCTTATCCATGCTAGACCCTTCATTCGAAAGCAAAACAAATGTATCCAATTTATGCAGTATCATATTCTCATGAACATTAGAATCATTACCAAGAAACGAAAGTACCTGGTGATTTAATTGGCGTGCGCGAGCTCTAGTAATTGGTCCCATGTATGTAAGAGTAGGGGTCATGGGTGTAACTGTGGAAGTGGTGTCCTCATCAGGCTCAAAGTGTAATAAGGATGGAGATGACCAATATTCCAAGGCCTGTTGGTCTCCTCCTTAGATGTATGTGATTTCTTTTGTTCTCTATGTCAATCAGAAAATATGACCCATTTGTTGAGGTTTTAGATGACGATGAAAGGCCCTTCCTAAGGAGGTGAAAGCTTATTCATGCCAGTTTGATCTTGAATCAACCGAAGCACTAACTCTCCTACTGGAAAGTACGACTACGAACTCTACACTACTAGGAAAAGGGCTATAGATAATATGGACACTAATGGCGCACCAGACATGTGGTGTGCCACTACTATATAGCAGTGGCGCACCATGTGTTGTTGCACCATTAGTGTCTATCACACTAATGGCGCACCACATCAATGGTGTGCCACTACTAACATATTTTTTCCAAAAATACTAATGGCGCACCAGGGAACAGTGCGCCATTACTACTTTAACTAGTAATGGCGCACTACTCACCACGTGTGCCACTACTATCATTTTTTTCAAAAACTACTAATGGCGCACCACAAGCTGGTGCGCCACTAGTAACCAGGGTTACTAATGGCGCATTTGTGGGTGGTGCGCCATTAGTAACCTGGGACCAACTGGATATTTTGGACAGCCACACCTACACACTCACTTTCCCCACTTCATTCTCTCCACCTCCTCCTCCAAGCTTGTCTCGGCTGCCTCCTCCTCCTCACCTCATTTGCACCATAGATTCATCCAAATTAAGTGGTTAAATTACCTTTTTTGATAGGTAAGTAAGGGGAAAGCTATCTTTATGTTGTAGATCTACTTTTTTCCCTCCAACAACGTGCACATGCACTTTTTATGGCCTTGCTAGATCTATGTATGTTTGTGGTGTTGCATATGTTTGTGGTGTTGCATATATGTTTGTGTTTGTAGGTATCGGTATTTGAAATGCGATAGTTGCCAATATTTTGCCGGAATGTTTATTCATTTCCGTTTCGGCGGGAATTTTGGCACTATGCGTTCTTTTTTGTCCTATTTTTAGGGAAAGTCATGCCAATTTTTTTCTTGGTTCCAAAATAGCGTTTTGCTCTACCCCGCAGGCGACCATGGTCCGCACGATGACCGAAGGCATCATGAATAGGTTTTTGAGCTCCGCGAAGGCCGAGATGCTTCAAAAGAACAAGACGGAGATAAGATGTCCGTGTCGAAGATGCAAGCTGAAGAGCCTTATTGAGGACCCGAATTCTAGGCAGGTGCGGGACCACATGCTCTTGCGTGGTTTCATGGATGGCTATCGGTGGCAAGGTGATGAAGATAACTATGAAGTCGTCCATGGGGGTCAGGCAAGAAATGAGGAAGGGAAGCAAGACAACCACCGCGGCTCGGGCGGGCGATAAGACGAAGAATCTCCAGGACATGATCACGACGGTGATGTTGTACACAGTCGTCATGTAGAAGATGCAGGACATGATGATGAGGAAGATCAAGACGAAGGGAATGATCATGAAGGTGAAGATGCCGGAGCAGACGATGATGGACCATCGATGGGCTGGGTGCAGGACCCTCATCTTCAAGAGGTTCTTCTCAAGCAGACAGATAACGCAAGAGCTGCTGACCGAGAGAAAGCCAAGCTAGATCAACTAGAGATAGACGCGGTTAATCCATTGTATGAAGGATGCAGGCCCGAGGATACCCGCCTAAAAGTAACACTCATGGCTCTGGAGATGAAGGTAAAACACAAAATGACCGACGCATGCTTCGACAAGAACATGTCATTCTGGCACGAATGTCTTCCCAAGGGGAACAAGTTCCTGAACAGTTTAGAGGAGGCAAAGAAAATCGTGTGTCCTCTGGATTTACCGCACATGAAATACAATGTGTGCATGAACAATTGCATCATTTATCGGGACGAGCACGCGGAGTCTACCATATGTCCGGTGTGCGGCGTCACTCAATACAAGAAGAGGAAGAAAGCTCCTCGAAAAGTGGTGTGGTACTTTATGATCACTCCTCGTCTGCAGCGGTATTTTGCGGACCCTAAGCAAGCAAAGCTCCTGCGTTGGCACGCGGATAGGGAGGAGAAGAAGCGAGAAGATGACGGAAATGATCCGGAGATAAATAAAAAAGACAAGATGCTGAGTCACCCTAAGGATGCGAGCCAGTGGCAAGCGTTGAACTTCGAACCCCCAGAATTTGGGGATGATCCAAGGAACATCGTGCTGGGCGCGAGCATTGATGGAGTCAATCCGTTTGGCAGCTAGAGAAGCACACATAGCACCTGTCATGTGTTTGTGTGGATGTACAACCTTGCCCCCTGGTTGTGCATGAAGAGGAAGTACATTCACATGAGTATGCTAATTGAAGGTCCGAAACAACCAGGGAACGACATCAATCTGTATCTGGGGCTGCTGAAAGAGGAGCTAGACACGCTATGGAAAACGCCAGCCAATACGTGCGACGCCGCAGAGAAAGAATATTTCCCTATCAGACCGCACTGCTCACGATGATGCATGACTATCTCGGTTACGGATATCTCGCGGGGTAGGTGGTCCACGGATTTTCTGGATGCGTCAGGTGCATGGATGACACGACGTATCGCCAGCTAGATAGAGATCCCGGGTCTTCGAAAACCGTGTTCATGGGACATTGAAGGTGACTTCGGGACGATGACCCGTGGAGAAAACGCAAGGATCTGTTCGATGGTGAAACCGAACCACGAAGACGCCCGCGTACGAGGAGCGGCGAGGAAATAGACGAGCTGTTGAAAAAGTGGAAAGATTGCCCACTGCTGGGAAAGAAGCAAAAGGCGCTAGAGCCGGGAAAGAAGCGAAAGGCGCCAGAGCCGCTGCTGAAGGTATGGAAAACGAGGTCTGTTTTCTGGGACTTGCCATACTGGAAGATCCACCGTGTGCCTCACAGCCTTGATGTCATGCATATCACGAAGAACGTGTGCGAGAGTCTGCTTGGTACCCTGCTCAACATGCCAGAGAGGACCAAAGATGGGCCAAAAGCAAGGGCAAACTTGAAATCAATGGGCATCAGGGAGGAGCTTCACGCTAATGATGATGATGATGATGAGGCGAAGCAGGGCATGGAAAGTTGTCGCAAAGGCAAAAAGGCCAAGAAGACCGGAAATGACTACCCTCCCGCGTGCGTCACTTTAAGTCAGAAGGAGAACGAGCAGTTTTTCACCTGCCTCATAGGAGTAAAACTTCCTTACGGTTACGCAGGGAAGATAACCAGATACCTAGACCCAGCGAAGTAGAAGTTCAGTGGGATGAAGTCTCACGACTGTCACGTGCTGATGACGCAGATACTTCCAGTTGCAATCCGTGGGATCATGGACGTGCACGTCCGTGAAACTCTATTTGGCCTATGCAACTTTTCCGACGTCATCTCTTGGAAGTCGGTTGGCGTGAGGCAACTCAGAAGGCTACAGGAAGAGATCGTGGTGATACTATGCGAGCTTGAGATGTACTACCCGCCCGCATTCTTTGACGTTATGGTGCATCTGCTGGTCCATATCATGGAGGATATCATCCAACTCGGCCCGACGTTCCTGCACAGCATGATGCCGTTCGAAAGGATGAATGGTGTCATCAAAGGATACATTCACAACATCTCACGTCTAGAGGGAAGCATAGCCAGGGGCTTTCTGACCGAAGAGTGCATCTCCTACTGCATGAATTATCTAGGCATCGAGAACCCCGTTGGTCTGCCCTTCAACAAGCACCTCGGCAGGCTCGCTGGATGGGGTCACCACGAGGGTCGCCGCGAAATGCATGTCGACTTGGAGGGTCGACTCACCGACTTTGAAAGAGCAAACCTAGTCGCTCTACAACACATAGATGTGGTCGATCCTTGGGTGGTAGAGCATAAAAACTTTATTGAGAAGACGTACAATGATCGAGGCCAACAGAGGACGGACGGAGATATAATCAAAGAGCACAACTCATGTTTCACGCGTTGGTTCAAGAAGAAGCTTCTGTCGTACCCTTTACATGAGGATTCTTCCGCGGAAGAAAAACTCATATTCGCCTTGTCACAGGGCGCCGAGCACAACCTGATGACCTATGAGGCGTACGATATCAACGACTACACATTCTACACCGAGGACAAGGACATGAAGAGCGATGGTTATCAGAACTCCGGGGTAACGATGGAATCCTACACCGGTAACAACAAGGACAGATACTACGGAAGGATGGAGGAGATCTGGGAGCTGAGCTACGCTGGAGAGAAGGTCCCGATGTTCTGTGTCAGATGGGCCAAGAGAGTCATAAAAGAAGACCGGTATTTCACCACCATGGTTATACCCGAAGCCAAATCCAAGACCGCGGGTGCAAATGTCACCGCAAAAAATGAGCCATGGGTACTGGCTTCCCAAGTGGACCAATGCTTCTTCATTACCAACCCGTCAAACCCCACTCGTGTTGTCATGAGGAGAGGCAAAAGGAAGATCATCGGAATGGATGGAGTCGCCAATGAGCAAGACTTCGACAAGTACCGTGACCCGAAGATGGAACATGACGATGACGATGAAGTGCCATACACCACAAGAAGAAGCAGGACCACCCTACCTAAAGGACGTCCGTTCAACAGAAGAACTCCATTTGCGAAAAAGAAGGGCAAGAAGATTGTGAAAAGATAGCTAGCTAAGATCGATTGTCTTTCAATCGTAGACTTCATTTCTCGATTGTATTTCCTGGGCACTTTTTGAACTCATGAATATTTTTAAATTTCATGGGCACTTTTTGAATTCATGAATATTTTTTCAAATTTGATGATATTTTTTCATATTCAATATGAAAAAAATATTGAATATTCATGAGGACACTCGATCTCGATCCCCCTCCATCTCGATCGCTATCCCCCCTCGCCAGATCCCCCTCGTCGCCGAGCACCCCCCGCACCCTCCCCCGCTCCACCGCGGCCTACGACCCACCGCACCCTCCCCC
>NC_041384.1:282438717-282487957 GCF_002162155.2 Triticum dicoccoides | reverse complement strand
CCGCCGCCGACGACCCCCCGCACCCTCCCCTGCTCCACCGTCACAAATGAATGCAACTTAAAATCCAAAAAAACAAATTTGATTATATTTTCAAATAACAAATTTGATGATATTTTTTTATATTCATAAATATTTTCAAATAACAAATTTGATGATATTTTTTAAAAAATTATTAATGTTTTTATAAAAATTTGTTACTGTTACATCATCATATTCATTTTCTAAAAATTTATTAGATGCAACAAAAAATAATAAAAAAATTACTTATGCCACACCGCTGGCTCGTGCACCATTGCTATCTAAAAAAGGATTACTTATGGCGCACCGCTCGGGGGTGCACCATTGCTATAAAAAAACATACTAATGGCGTACCGCCAGGGGGTGCGCCATTAGTAATCTTCCCCCCTAGCTAATTCGCCCGATCCCTTCGTCCCTCCCTCGCCAGATCCACTTCCCCCCTCGCTCCACACCCGCTCCGACGACCCCCGCGCCCCGCCTCGCTGTCTCGGTCCTCGCCGCCGATGACCTGCCGCCATGACTGCCTGCCCGACCCACTGCGCTGACTCACTGCGCTAACTCACTGCGTCGCCGCCCGTCTCCTCCACTCATAAGCCCCCCTCCTCCTCTGCCCGTCCATCGCCTTCGGCCTCCTGCCCCTAACTAACTCGACTCCCTTGGCCTCGCATAGAGCACGAGGCCCGCTGCTACGCCGCCATCGCCGTAGTCCTTGACCGCCTCTCCCCTCCTCTGAAGAAGGAGCACAGGGCTCGTTGCTACGCCGCCATCGCCGTCGTCCTGCCTGATCTGAGGCGCGATTGGGGGAGAAGGGGACGCACCCTCGTCCTCAGCCTGCCATCGACGCACCCTCATCCTCAGCCCGCCATCGACGCACCCTCGTCCTCCACTCCTCCATGGTGAGCCATCCTATCTCTTCCAACTCCCTGTTCAGAATTTGTACTGCCAAGTCTGAATTTGTACTACCAAGTCTGAAATTTTCATCGTTATTCTTAAGTCTGAAGTTAGCTGAACACTTAACTGAAACATTTCTGTCAAACTAAAGCAAGCAAACACTTAACTGAATTTGCAATGACAGGCTACTTCACCAATGTGAAAAAATGAGGGTAAGAACTAACAATGTGCATAACTGAATTTTTGGTCTAACACCAAGATCTCCTACTCCTGATCAATTGAATGAAACCCACTGTTGACTGTACCAATTGAACAAAGCTGCAGGGTACATTATGTTAAAGATTTCTTACTTTAGTGATTTTTAGGAAGAGTACTTAAAAAATTTAGTCAACATTGATTTATGAGGGTCAACATTGATTTAGCTGCAGGGTACATTTTGTTCAAAGTATCACGTCATTAGAAGAGGTGTATCTTTGTTGCATGTATTTTCATAATTGAACTAACAGGTGTATTATTTGAAAGTGGTACTAGTAGCTGGGATGGGGTGGGTGGGCGTGGGCCGCAGTATTTTTTTAGAGCATCTTTGTTGGATGTATGTTCAGAAACGTGTTAATAGGTGTATTATTTACAGTAGTAGTTGCAGCTGGTTTCCCTTGTCTTAACTGAATAATCATGTATTACATAGTGTTCTTGTTTTTCTTCATAGTTTGCAGCATTTTTAGATGTACATTGTTTTCCTATGTCTCAAAATGTTCCTAATTCGATATTTGAAAGTAAGTGTGTGGTTTGAAATTTTGATCTGATTATGGCATCTAGAATTATGTCAGTTTTGTTTTGTAACTAGAAGACCAAAGTGTGTTACTCACCTGGGATCTTAACTGTTAATTTTGTAATATTCCTTATATTGAAATCGAACATGATGGTGCTACTTGATATTTTTGAGACATGGCATCTCCCATGACTGAATCAGCAACAAGGGGAGTTGATTCCAGTTCTTGGTTTCTGTAAGAATTTAATGGACCTGGGCCTAGTTAATTATAGGCTTGGGCTTGTGGTTGAATGCTACCATTGTCCTAGCCATGTATTTTCAGAATTGAGCTAAAAATTTGGGGGGTAGTATTTCTGATTTTAGAGCACCTTTGCTAGATGTATTTTATAGTAGCTGTTGGAATCAAAACAATGCTTGTGGGTTGTCATGTTAAGTTGAGTGAGTCATTAGAGGGCAGATAGAGTCACCCACACCAATTAATGTTTATGAAGAAGAAGAATAAACCTGCTACTGCTGTTATGCATGTATTCACTGTTGCTGCTGTACTTGTGATGATGTTGTACTTGTGATGATGCTACTTGTGATCTTCTGAAATGACCCATTGGTGACTTCATTACGCGGGGATAAAGATTTTTCAGGTACCCCGAGAAGCCCTTGAGTTAGCCAGAATGTCGATTAACTTCCGTTCCGGAAAATTCGGGTACTCCATATGTCCTATTTTCAGCAAAGGCCATGCTGAAATTTTCTGTGAATTTTAGCATGACTTTCCTAAAAACAGGACATATGGGATACTTGCGACTAATGCATGCGCCGGTGTATCTTAGTACTTAATTAAGTAGGATCAACTGCCTCAGCGTCAACCTAGCTAGGGTGCCTCGGCATCGATAAACCTTAAATGATGAAAACTTAACTTAGCATTTAGGGTGCCTCAGCGACGACAAACCCTAAATTATAAAACCTTGGCTTTTAGGGTGCCTCGGTGTCGATAAAAACCTAAATGATGAAAGCTTAGGCTTTTAGGGTGCCTCGGCATCGACAAACCCTAAATGATAAAAGCTTAGCTTTTAGGATGCCTCGGTGTCGACAAACCCTAAATGATGAGACCATGATCTTGTTCCTTGACAATAACCAACTTTTTGACCAAACATATTTCCTATTTAGAGCGAAACATGGCCCACAACGATGAGGCCGGCGGTTCGGGCAAGCAATTCTGGGAGCTGTCCCGGGAGATGGAGGAAGAACCTCACCGCTATGAGGATGCTGCGGAAGACACTGATCCTGACTACACAACCCCTAGTGGCATTGGGGATGACACCACTGATGGTGCGGCCGAGGATGCCACCACTGATGATGGCAGCGCACACACAGATGGCAGCCAACCGAAGAGGCAACGGAAGGACCGACGCCCAAACATGCTCCGCACTGTCAAGCAGGAATTTACTCAAGTGAACTCCGACGGGCATCCAACGACACCCAAAGAATTAGTCAAGGGGTACTCGCTTCAGCTCGGGTGCATTCTCCCGAGCACCGTCTCAATCAACACCGAGAACGTAAGGCATAAGGACCGAGGGAATTTGCCCAACCTCCTCTTCACATAGCTGCACGAATGATTAAAGTTCCCCGCTTACTTTGCAAACCCACGCCTCTCAGGGAATAAAGTGAACAGTGCCGCCCTCACGACGATGAGCATGGCCCTGTGTACTTGGAGAAGCGCGGTTAAGAGAATTATTGACAAAGGTGATAGTTATGAGAAGGTCAAGGCAAAAAATCCTTCGATCAGCGAAGATGACTACAAGGAGTTCAAGATCAAGTGCGAGAGCAGCGCAACCTCCGAATTAAGTCAGTAGGGGAAAGAAATGCGGGAGTTGAACTTAGGGGAACACAAACTTGGTCCCGGAGGTTATCGAGTGGCGAAGCCTATATGGGACAAGGAGGACGTGGAGCGTGCCGAGCAAGGCCTACCACCCCGCTTCGAGAAATACCATGACAAGCAGACAAGGAACTATGTCTTGGCCCAGTACAAGGAGGACCCGGTAACAAAGGAGCTTACCACGGATCCGAAGACCAGAGCGCTTGAACTTGTTCTAGTAAGGAATACACCCCCGCGTAATTAGCTCCATATGGTTGCATTCTAATTAATGAAGCCAAATTTCTAAATGGTTCACATTCCTTCAGTAGGAGACCGAAAGCAGTAGCGCGGGGTCGTCTCAGAGCACCCCTTGGGACACCACTCTAAATAGGGCGTTGAACATAATGAAAAACAAGGATAAGCTCAGTAAGCCGTCGTCAGCTGGTCGTGTGGCCGACAAAGGCTTGTCCACAAAATGGTCGTCATACTATAAAGCTAGTGGGCGAAAGGAGAGAAAGACCAGCTCGGAAATCCAGTCGCGCGAGGTTCAAGAACTCAAGGCACAAGTGGCGCGGATTCCGGAGATTTTCCAAGAGCAAGTGCAACAACAACTGGGATCGACGCTCACCGCCATTGTGCCTACCTTGATTTAGGGGCTGACGACATGGATTGCGGGCGGCCAACAGGGGCGCCCCCGGTTCCTAGCTTCACGGCCAGCAACTCGCACAACGCGAAGGCGGCGCCATTGGTGTCTCCGGCGGAGGCGGTATTGGTGTCTCCGACGCCGGCACGGGCATTTGAGCTTAATGCACCTGGGTGTATGCCGGCCGGCACCTCGGCAGCAAGCGGCCCCTCCGTCAGTTGCACGCCTGCCGTTGGCGGTGCCTCGACATTAGCTTAGCTCGACGCCATCACGGTAACTAATTAAGACTCTCGGCTGATGACTTCATCTCCTTGCCTTTGACTAGGCATCCCTAACGCCCTACATGTTTTCGCAGGGCTACCGACGTTCCATGCACTCTCCTGCACTTCGTGGGCGGCGAGTTGATCGATGTCGCCAAGGGCAGAATCGTTCAACAGGGAAACCCCGTGTTCCACGGTAATCCAATGTCACCCACCGTGTATAGGGTGGCTGCGACGAGTTGTTACCTCTGATTCGACCCGCTGGGCCGACAAAGATGATGTGATGACCCTCAGCGCCGGCGTAAGCTGGCCCCTGATTTGGCCGAATAGCCAGATTCATTTGGGGGTGAGGGACACCACCCCACAGACAACATCGCCAGTCGTGCCGGTGCCAAGCGATGGCAAGACCGCCGCAATGCTAACGGACATCCCTATGGCACAGGATCCAAACATGCATATGGCAGAGGATCTGGACGACAACGACAATGACGACGGTACATTTACCAACATCGATAAGTACTTTGTCGAACATGGGTACGGTGACGAATTCTTCGGGCCTCCTTCTCAAGAACCCAACCCTGAAAAAGATGACCGCGATCATGCTGGTACCACGGAGAAACCAAATTGCAACAAGCGTCGTCTGGCGTTGAGTTCTCAGGAGACACCTCCAGCTGCCGCCTTCACCGAGCCTCAGATAGCCAAGATACCAAATATTATCCGCCCCAACACACTCAATAAGGCGGTTTGTGAGGAGAACTCGATCCCATTACAGCAGAAGAAGAAGGGATGGAAAAGAAAGAGTAACAAGGGTGCCAGCTAGCCGGCACCGAGTACGATCCGTGCTCAAGACGGTCCACCTTCACCTAAGGATATCTCGAGGAGGGTGCATGTGGCGGGTAGGCCGATGCTACCGACTAATCTACTCAATGATGTAACCGGTGCTATGCGGAGTCTGCATGACAGTGTTCTTTCTTTGGAGAAGCGGCGTCTCTCCAAGAATGATGTGGCATACCCGGTTTTCGTGGCCAAGGTTCCAGAGGGCAAGGGATTTGTGGATAACGCCATCGGGGGTACGATCGTCCTACGGTTTGATGACATCTTCACTATGTTTAACCTTCATCCGCTGCACTACACCTTCGTTCGGCTATTTTTGCTGAGTATGGAGACGCGGATCATTAGAGACAAGATCCCGGACATCGTGATAGTCGACCCCTTCTACATGCGTGCCAAGATCTTGGGCAGCACTGGGGACCGGCAAGACGCAAGTTCTTACCTCGAAGGCGTCATTCTGGCAAACCCAGATAAGGATAACTTCCTCGTGCCTTACTTTCCCGAGAAAGTCATCCCCTCACCGCCCCGTAACATATGATCTCTTAGATTTCGATCGTTCTTTTCTTTCTAACATTCCGTGTTTTTTGCAGTGACACACATTGAACAGTCGTCCTCTTAAGCCCGAAATATTCCATGGCCACGTATTTCGACTCGGACCGTCAGTCGAAAAAAGAGTACACAAATATCAAGAAAGTTCTTGATGATGTTCTCCCCGGCTATGCCAGATCTGGAGGCACCTTCACCAGGCCAGTTCGTAGGTACGGCAAGCATGTGTTCACCCACACTACAATGTTCCCCTGCGTCAAGCAGCCGCCTGACGGTCAAAAGGATGCCTACTACGCCCTCCATCACATGCGGGCGATCGTACGGGACCATAATCACCTTCTGCTACCAAATAATCTCAAATATTGGGCCGCAAGATTGTCGGCAATCCAGGACGCATACATCTGACAAGAATTCTTTTGCATCCAGTCGGAGTTTGCAGAAATCATCCATCAAGATGTCCTTCGTACCTTGGGGCAGTTCTACCTCAGATATCAACCGTCCAACAATGAGATAGACACAACGCTACAAATGCAGGCTGACAATGCCCGCGATTTCATGACCATCATGAGAGACGGCGGCTTCGTCCATGCTCCGGTCCCTGAGTCGAGTCAAAAGTAGTGATGCCATGTGTAGTTCTGAAACATCGATTGGCTCATGTTGTAATTAAACTTTAATGAACTTGTATGTCTCTTTGGTTTGGACAGTCGTTCAACATATATGTAATCAATGCTATTTATGTGACAGCCCTAGATTTTGCTTGCCATTAGTTGCCTTAAAGCATCCATGCATCATGTTTATTTGTCAATTAAAGTTGAAATGGGGATTGTTGAAACCCTAGCATCAAAAGAATTCAACTAGGCTCAATAAAAAAATATTTTCAATGAACCCAAATGCCCTGCAGAAAAGTTCATCATTTTTGAATTACCTAAAAACCTCTACCAAAAATGATGAACATATTTTTAGGCCATTTTGGATTTTGAATTGGAGCATTTAAATACTATTAATATTTTTAAATGCCTCAACAATTTTGGAATTAGTTGAGGGCCTCTAGAATAATTCATTTAGTGCCCATAACTATTTTCAGAATATCTAAAAGTGATTTGGTTTGAAAACCAAATTTAAACAAATTTGCATAAATAGAAAACAGAACAAAAATAGAAATAAGACAGAGAGGGAACCTTACCTAGGCCTCACCTGTGCTGGTCCAGCCCACCTGGCTCGATGCCAGTCATCCCTAACCTCTGCCAGTAGGCAGAGGAGGGACAGCGCACGGCGCGCGAGCGGGCGCCACGCCACCAGGCTGCCTGCCTGCATTGCCTAGCCACCGCGATGCCTCGCGTCCTCTCCTCGGCGCCGCCTCGACCCCTTGTTCGTTCCCCTCTCCCTCTGGACGCTCTTTCCTCCTCTGCTCTCTCTCCCTCGCACGCTCCCGAGCGGCCCCGTCACCGCCGTCCACCGCTTGCATAGCCACCGGCCTCCCCTACACCCCTAGATGTTCCCCTCAGATCCTCGACAATGTCCTCGTTCTCTCCATCGAGTGACGCAACGCCAGGTGCTCGGGAATACCGCCACCACCATCGTCTTCAACTCCGGCCTCCGAGATCGCCGGCAATGCCTCGACATCGTCCGACCTCCCCCGAGCCCAGTGAGACGCGTTCTGCAACCACAATGAGCTCACGGACCGACTCCCCCTCGTCTCCTTCTCGCGTTTTTTCTCTAGCTCCGTTCCCCACCTCCGCCGAAGCTCGCCGCCGCCACGGCCGACGAGCTCCATCCTCCTAAGCTCATCCGCTCGCCCGAGCATCACCAGCGTGCTCGCCGCGCTCCTGTGAACCTGCAATACCCACGGGTTCGCCCTGTTGTGCACCGTAGCACCGTTTCCGCCACCGTCCGAGGTCCGGCAGCCGCTGAGCTCGACACCGGCGAGGATTACGGCCACCCCAGCTCGCCCAGTTTGCACCGTTGGATGCGCGGGATCACCAGCAGCTCGTAGATGCTCTCCATCGTCGATTTTGGCGTCGGAGGAGCGAACCCGAGCCCATCCGTTGCACCTGTCGTCGCCGGCGTCGAGCCGCCGGCGTGTTAGCCCCAGTTGACCAGGGGTTTGACCTCCCCTGGCTCAATGACAGGTGGGGCCGCCCCGCTAACTAATGTAGATTAGGGTTAACTAAACCTAGTTTAGCTACTAACACACGGGACCCACTGGTCAGTTTGACCTGGGCTACGCCGTTGACTCGCTTACATCATGCTGACGTAGTGTTGATGCAGTAATGCATTTTCTGGAATTACTTTATTTCTAAACAATCCAAGAAATTCCAGAAAACAGTTTAAACTTCTAAAATCATATAAATTCAACCGTAACTCCAAATGAAATAATTTACAAATGAAAAATTATTAGAAAAATTCAAGGAATCCATCCGTACCATTTTCATGCATGTTTGAACAACGTTTGTCCTCTGTTTTGGACAAAAGAAATAAAGGGCATTTAAATAATCATATATGGAGTTGGAATTTGAATCATGTATTCAAACCAACTTCATTTAAATCATAGCTAGATGCATTAGCTCAAATCACAACATATTGCCATGCCATGATCATGCATCATATTGTTGCATTGCATTGATTGTATTCTTCCTTGTCTGATGGTAATTGCCCCCTCTCAGTAGACGTTGTTTCCGACGACATGATCGATGACACCGATGAAGAGCTATTCCATCTTCAGAACTGCCAGGCAAGCAAAAAACCCCTTGGTCATTCCCATACAATCCCACTCTCTCGCTCCTGCTCCTTTTACTACATTAAGACAACAACGTTTCAATTGTTACATGCTGCAGTAGCTGAACCCCTTTCCTCTGCATGACCTGTCATTGCCACAGTAAATATATGAAACCCACTAGCATGAGTAGGAATAATTTGAGCCCTGATGTGCCTACTCTTACATGCTTGTTGTCATGCCTGCTACTGCTTAGAGTTGAGTCAGGTCCGATTCATTGGGAATGAATTGGAACGTGGTGAACATGTCCTACTGTTGAGAGCTAAGTGTGTGAACACGATTTGGTAAAGGTAGCGGTGAGAGGCCATGTAGGAGTACATGGTGGGTTGTCTCATTGCAGCCGTTCTTAGGAACTGAGTTCTGTGTTTGTGATCCATGAACAGTTACTACCACACATTGAGTTCCGATAACTCGACCCCTCTCGACTTACTAATCCACCCGATCTCTGTCCAGGAGTTGCAACTAGTTTCTGGTGTTTGTAGGTAGTGTTAGTAGTCTACCAAGTGGCACCCGGTACAGGTGGGCTTGGGACAGACTAGGCACAGTGGCCCGGTGTACCAAGTGGCACCCGGATGGTGGGCTTGGGAACCCTGTACACATCGTTTGGGGCCGTGAGAGACACCCTGGCCGGATCTCCTTGCGGATGGAACCTAAATAGGTGATAAACCCGGACAAGAGACTTGTGTGATTAGTCAGGTCGTGGCCGACTCCCTCGCCCGGCTTCCGCTTGAAGGTTGCCGAGGTACATGACGTGTACAGGGCGATAAGTGGCGAGAGCGTGTGTGAAGAAGTACACCCCTGCAGGGTTATCATTATCTATTCGAATAGCCGGATTCCTCGGATATGGAAACTTGGACCCCTTGCATAGTTCATAAACAAGTGAAAGTGGATACTCTAAAATGCGCGAGATAAGCGTGAGTGCTATGGATGGCGTTCTCGTAGGGAGACGGGAGCGGATCCATAGTGGTGTATTGGTACGGTGAATATGTGGACTCGTGTGCGCCACCTCAAAAGAGTTACTTGTAGTCGTAGTTCAGGATAGCCACCGAGTCAAAGCTGGCTTGCTGCAGTTAAACTCCACCACCCCTTTGTTGATACCGATGCTTATGTAGATAGTTCTGATGTAAGTCTTTCTGGGTACATTTGTACTCACGTTTGCTATTTTATGTTTTCAGAGACGTCAGTCTTGCTAGTAGTTCCGTGTGGACTTCGACGTTTAGCTTGATACCTCAGCTACAATCTAGTGCCCTCGGCAGGATCTGGTAGATAGTCAGGCTTCTCAGACTTTTTTCATTTATAGGTGCTGTACTCAGACATGTTAAGCTTCAGCATGTGCTTTGTTTGTATGCTATGATTGTTGGGTCATGAGACCCATGTTTGTAATATCTCACTCTTCGGAGCCTAATGAATAAATACTCTGAGTCGTAGAGTCTTGTTGTGATGCCATGTTGTATTGCACATATTGAGCATATTGTGTGTATGATTGAAATGCTTGGTATGTGTGGGATCCGGCAACCTAGTTGTTTATCCTTGGTAGCCTCTCTTATGGGGAAATGTAGTCTTGTGCTTCCATGAGCCATAGTACTCCGCTACAGCCCGGTTCACCGGAGTCCTGCTAGCCCAGCACTACTGCTCCGGAACACTTGACTGGTTGGCATGTGATTCACTTTGTTCCTGTGTCTGTCCCTTCAGGGAAATGTCACGTGGTGACATCCGGAGTCCTTCCTAGCCTCCTGCAGCCCGGTTCATCGGAGTCCTGTTAGCCCAGTGCTACAGCCCGGATTCGCACGCTGCTGACCGACATGCTCGATGTTGATTCATGTATGCTTGTCCCTGTACATTAGTGCCACTTTGGGTTCACGAGTAGTCATGTTGGCCCGGGTTCTCTATCATATGGATGCTAGCGACACTATCATATACGTGAGCCAAAAGACGCAGATGATCCCGGGCCATAGTAAGGCGACACCCGTGGGAATACCGTGCGTGAGGCCACAAAGCGATATGAGGTGTTACCTGCTAGATCGATGTGACTTGGAATCGGGGTCCTAATAGCTTTGGTATCAGAGCCTAACTGCCTGTAGGATTACCAAGCCATACTGGTCGAAGTTGGGTCTACAAATGCTTTAGTTATATAAGGGAATTGATTGTGGAAGGGAACGTAAGGCTCTTTTACTCCTTTAACTTATGCCCTTCTGATCTGAATCAACCTCTTCTTTTCTACGGGGTTAAGAACTAGGCTTCTCTTCTATCTCTCAGGATGACGTGTTACTAAACCGTAGTTGCCCAGGATTGTTGAGTTCAAGCCTCAGTTCAGTTCCTACTACTTTCATATGTTCATAGCTGGCCTCAGAACCTTGATATTGCGATGTTGAGTGGTTATGCCACCATTTTTGCAGGATGTCTCAAATCTTTTCGAGCATTTACAACCATTATGCTGTCCGAGTCATTCCAGATTTCTAAATAGTCTGAAGCATTTGCAAATCCCTTCTTTCCATTCCCGATGATCTTTTTGGGCCAGATTGACCACACTAATTGTTGAGTTGAGGTACTCCATTGCCTCGACATATATGTTGGAGCTATTATTATGACCCTACGTGTCTTGGGGAGTCACCTAGTAATCTAGCAATGTTTTGTGTTCCCGGTGTGATGATTCTAGCCGTTGTTCTCGAAAGCATCCCGTGATGCCATTTAGTAGTAGGTATTCTACTCTTGGGTTCTTGAACCAATGATTCACTCCACTTACCTTCTGTTGATAGTGTTTGCTAGTTCATTTAAAATATTAGTAACCTTTGTGATAGTCCTCGAGGTCCGTGGTATTTTCTTCTTTCAAGTACCATGAACTGCTTATGGCAGAAGTTCTTTTGAACCAAAATATCACAATAAGAGTGCTCTTGACGAGTTCTCGATTCTATGATGTGACTCTGCCAGTTCTACCTTCTTTGCATGGGTTATCCGGAAGAAATATGTTGAACTTGGTCCGACATACTAATCTATGCATCCACAACTCGGAAAGTTAATATGTTCCTTTGAGTTGTCCCTCTCTTTAGTTGTATCATGATCTCCGTCTATCACTTGATAGTTAAGAGCATGTCTTGCATTCATGCTCATCGACACATCTTATTCGTGTGGTCTGTCAAGCCATTCTATTCTGGAATGACTAGGAAAAAACAAACTCCAGTACCTCATCCATACTTAGGATTGGGTCAAAGCAGTTGTATTCCGCAGGTCAAAATGCCAATCCAGCTTTTGATTCTGTTCTAACCTGAAGTATTGCCCTCTTGATGTTAGGAATATCATGAGAATTGCACCATCTCTTATAAATTCTTGTTGCAGTGATACTTCTTGCCATCATTGTTCATTCCTCGGTTCCTGTGTTATTGTAACCGGAATGCCGACAAGTGAATCATGATGTGTGAAATCAATACTCCGAGCAACTCGTTGCTTGGTAGTAAAGGGACAATATTCTCATTCTTAGCGTGTTGGTTATTGAACTACCATTCTAAGATTGTGATACCTTGACTATTTTCCTCGTGTACCCTTCGATCTTGAGCTAGGATTGAATCCCTTGCTTATTTTACCATATCATCTTGCCCTGAAAAGCAAGATTGTTCTCGAGCTTAGTAACATATCGGTGGTTCATGATTTTTCGAATATCTTCTCGGAAGTGTTACCAGGTTATCACCTGACCGCTATGTTGAGTTCGTGATCAAGTTGGTTCCTTGTAGCCACGCCTTTTCTCCAAGAACCTGTGTTGGATACCCCTGAGCTAGTTGGTTAAGCTAAACAACAACTTGGAGAGTTGGAAGATAAGAGCTTGTCTGACCAAGTTCGTGTTAAGGGATATCTTTGTGTGTGTGTGTGTGTGTCGAAGAAGGATGATATCTTCATCAATTGGTCCTCGTGATCAGTTGTTGGATCTATTGTCTTGTCCAAACTTTGATTTGAGTGTGGGCTATCCTCAAATCAAATCAGAACCAACGATGTCCGTAATGTTGTCTTACTCGTGTTTGATTCCTCGGGCATACACCATTACATCCTTTGGTCTGACCAATGCTATCACTGTGTTCACCTAATTACGGAATTCCATCTATATGGCAATCTGGATGAATTGTTGTTGAGCCCATCGACAACATCCTTATCTTCTCCATGATTATGTTGAACATCCAGCTAGTGTTGGAAATTTGTGAGCAATGCTTTCGTGATCCGTTCATGAAGCATATGTCCGGATGAAAGAAGTGACTACCTCTGATTCACGTGCATTTGGTGAAAGTTGCCGCCGTGCATTCGAGAAAGTAGTTTTGCTTCCTCTGGAATCATCCCAAGTTAATCATGCACGTGTGAAGTATTATGTGGTCTGGAGACTTGCAACCTTCACTCCATATGTATCCCTAGCACAACAAGCCACTGATTTACTTGTTCTAGGAGAAGAAGTTCCTTCTTAAGAGCTAATCATGACTTCAGTAAGGACTTTTCTATCCTCGATGATGGTTCCCAACCAGAACTCGGTAGTGTTTGTTGTAAGACTTCCATGTGGTCATGCTTGTCTTGGACAACGTGTTCACATGTGTGTAGCAGAACCAACTCATATTTTGGAGCTTGCTATCGTAGTTCATTTCCCGAGAATCTCGCAAGGTTATCTAGTCGACTTGTGTTGCAGCCCTTCTTTTCTAGACATGGTGTCAAAAAAATCATGCTACCAGTCAGATCTGAATCTCAGGCAGATATGATGGCTGGAACATCTCCAAGATCTATGATGTAGGTCCCGACGAGGTTGATGCTCTCGCGGACACACCTAGCCAGAAGATCTATCATTGTAGTATCTTGATTGAGCTATTTGACCATCTTCTCCATGAGGACTTAGTGTGACCTATTCTTGAAGTTGTTCCTTAGGGATCCTTGTGCTCTCAGTTTCTTCGATGATTCTATAACCATTGGAACGTTGAAAACACTCTCGACTGTTGAGTTCTTCCCCAGTTACCAGAATCATTCCCAACATTTGCATTTTGTTCCCAGCTTGCACTTCAGTAGTTGTTGTTCAGGATCATCTTCAAAAGTGGACTTACCATGGGTCCCATCCATTTCCAATGACAAGCTAAAAATCATCCATTGCGTTGTCTTCAACAAGGTAGTCCACATCATCCATCCTAGTCGGAGTATGCCATTCTTTCGAACCCCTTCCAACGATCGATTGTGATTACCTCAGGCTGGTATAAAGAGTTTCAATGATCTTTGTATCAAAAGTAATTCTTTTTGCTACATAAGGGAAATGCTCTACGAGTCACTTTTCCCTAAGGTGTCCCATTATGGAATCATGGCAATTACCTCCTCGCTACTTTGAAACCATGCACCATCCTACTCCAGCGTGGAATTGTTGCCTACCAATTTGAACCCTTGTCATCTATTACCTCCCATCTCTCTCGATGTGTGTTTTGTGTCTTAGCCCAAGAGATGATTCAACATCTCACTCCATGAGTTGATCTTGAGTTGCTCGATCTTTGAGAAGATCATTTCCTATAGAGTTTCCTTCTGTCGTCATCATGTTGGATGAAGAGCTCAAATGCAAAGACGTCAAGATGAATTGGAGAAATGAAACAACATCTTCGAGAAGGGCAATCGGATCATGAAGATCGTGTTAGCTTTGTGACCCCTCTGTCTTCTTACCTCACGCTTGAATCTCGGGACGAGATTCTTGTTTTAGTGGGGGTGAGTTGTCACAGCCCTAGATTTTGCTTGCCATTAGTTGCCTTAAAGCATCCATGCATCATGTTTATTTTTCAATTAAAGTTGAAATGGGGATTGTTGAAACCCTAGCATCAAAAGAATTCAACTAGGTTCAATAAAAAAATATTTTCAATGAACCCAAATGCCCTGCAGAAAAGTTCATCATTTTTGAATTGCCTAAAAACCTCTGCCAAAAATGATGAACATATTTTTAGGCCATTCTGGATTTTTGAATTAATTCATACTGTATTTGAATTGGAGCATTTAAATACTATTAATATTTTTAAATGCCCCAACAATTTTGGAATTAGTTGAGGGCCTCTGGAATAATTCATTTAGTGCCCATAACTATTTTCGGAATTTCTAAAAGTGATTTGGTTTGAAAACCAAATTTATACAAATTTGCATAAATAGAAACCAGAACAAAAATAGAAATAAGACAGAGAGGGAACCTTACCTGGTCCTCACCTATGCTGGCCCAGCCCACCTGGCTCGGTGCCAGTCATCCCTAACCTCTGCCTGTAGGCAGAGGAGGGATAGCGCACGGCGCGCGCGCGGGCGCCACGCCACCAGGCTGCCTGCCTGCGTCGCCTAGCCACCGCGACGCCTCGCGTCCTCTCCTTGGCGCCGCCTCGACCCCTTGTTTGTTCCCCTCTCCCTTTGGACGCTCTTCCCTCCTCTGCTCTCTCTCCCTCGCACGCTCCCGAGCGACCCCGTCGTTGCCGTCCACCGCTTGCATTGCTACCGGCCTCCCCTACACGCCTAGACGTGCCCCTGAGATCCGCGACGACGTCCTCGTTCTCTCCACCGAGTCACGCAACGCCAGGTGCACGGGAACGCCACCACCACCGTCGTTTTCAACTCCGGCCTCCGAGATCGTCGGCAATGCCCCGACGTTGTCCGACCTCCCCCGAGCCCATTAAGACGCGTTCCGCAACCATAGTGAGCTCATGGACCGACTCCCCCTCCTCTCTTGCTCGCGTTTTTGCTCTAGCTCTGTTCCCCACCTCCGCCGAAGCTCGCCGCCGCCACAGCCAACGAGCTCCATGCTCCTGAGCTCGTCCGCTCGCCCGAGCATCACCAGCGTGCTCGCCCCGCTCCTATGAACCTACATCACCCATGGGTTCGCCCTGTTGTGCACCTTAGCGCCGTTTCCGCCAATGTCCATGGTCCGGCAGCCGCTGAGCTCGACGCCGGATGCTCTCTGCCAATGTCCAATGTCCAAGGTACGGCCACCCCAGCTCACCCCGTTTGCACCGTTGGATGCGCGGGATCACCAGCAGCTCGTAGATGCTCTCCGTCGTTGATTTGGGCGCCGGAGGAGCGAACCCGAGCCCATCTGCTGCACCTGTCGTCGCCGGCGTCGAGCCACCAGCGCGTTAGCCCCAGTTGACCAGGGGTTTGACCTCCCTTGGCTCAATGACAGGTGGGGCCGCCCCGCTAACTAATGTAGATTAGGGTTAACTAAACCTAGTTTAGCTACTAACACATGGGACCCACTGGTCAGTTTGACCTGGGCTGCCCCGTTGACTCGCTTACGTCATGCTGACGTAGTGCTGATGTAGTAATGCATTTTCTGGAATTACTTTATTTCTAAATAATCCAGGAAATTCCAGAAAACAATTTAAACTTCTAAAAATCATATAAATTCAACCGTAACTCCAAATGAAATAATTTATATACGAAAAATTATCAGAAAAATTCAAGGAATCCATCCGTACCATTTTCATGCATGTTTGAACAACGTTTGTCCTCTGTTTTGGACAAAACAAATAAAGGGCATTTAAATAATCATATATGGAGTTGGAATTTGAATCATGTATTCAAACGAACTTCATTTAAATCATAGCTAGATGCATTAGCTCAAATCACAACATATTGCCATGTCATGATGATGCATCATATTGTTGCATTGCATTGATTGTATTCTTCCTTGTTTGCCGGTAATTGCCCCCTCTCAGTAGACGTTGTTTCCGACGACGTGATCGATGACACCGATGAAGAGCTATTCTATGTTCAGAAGTGCCAGACAAGCAAAAAACCCCTTGGTCATTCCGATACAATCCCACTCTCTCGCTCCTGCTCTCTTTTACTGCATTAGGACAACAACGTTTCAACTGTTACATGCTGCGATAGCTGAACCCCTTTCCTCTGCATGACCTGTCATTGCCACAATAAATAGATGAAACCCGCTAGCATGAGTAGGAATTGTTTGAGCCCTGATGTGCCTACTCTTTCATGCTTGTTGTCATGCTCGTTACTTCTTAGAGTTGAGTCAGGTCTGATTCATCGGGAATGAATTGGAACGTGGTGAACATGTCCTACCGTTGAGAGCTAAGTGTGTGAACACGATTTTGTAAAGGTAGCGGTGAGAGGCCATGTAGGAGTACATGGTGGGTTGTCTCATTGCAGCCGTTCTTAGGAACTGAGTTCTGTGTTTGTGATCCATGAACAGTTACTACCACACATTGGGTTCTGGTAACTCGACCCCTCTCGACTTATTAATCCACTCGATCTCTATCCAGGAGTTGCAACTAGTTTCTGGTGTTTGTAGGTAGTGTTAGTAGTCTACCAAGTGGCACCCGGTACAGGTGGGCTTGGGAAAGACTAGGCACAGTGGCCCGGTGTACCAAGTGGCACCCGGATGGTGGGCTTGGGAACCCTGTACACATCGTTTGGGGCTGTGAGCGACACCCCGGCCGGGACTTGTGTGATTATTTAGGATGGAACCTGAATAGGCGATAAACCTGGACGAGAGACTTGTGTGATTATTTAGGTCGTGGCCGACTCCCTCGCCCGGCTTCTGCTTGAAGGTTGCCGAGGTACATGACATGTACATGGCGATAAGTGGCGAGAGCGTCTGTGAAGAAGTACACCCCTGCAGGGTTATCATTATCTATTCAAATAGCCGGATTCCTCGGATATGGAAACTTGGACCCCTTGCATAGTTCATAGACAAGTGAAAGTGGATACTCTAATATACGCAAGATATGCGTGAGTGCTATGGATGGCGTTCTCGTAGGGAGACGGGAGCGGATCCATAGTGGTGTATTGGTATGGTGAATATGTGGACTCGTGTGCGCCACCTCAAAAGTTACTTGCAGTCGTAGTTCAGGATAGCCACCGAGTCAAAGCTGGCTTGCTGCAGTTAAACTCCACCACCCCTTTGTTGATACCGATGCATATGTAGATAGTTCTGATGTAAGTCTTGCTGGGTACATTTGTACTCACGTTTGCCTATTTTATGTTTTCAGAGACGTCAGTCTCGCTAGTAGTTCCGTGTGGACTTCGACGTTTAGCTTGATACCTCAGCTACGATCTTGTGCCCTCGGCAGGATCTGGTAGATAGTCAGGCTTCTCAGACTTATTCATTTATAGATGTTTGTACTCACACATGTTAAGCTTCCACATGTGCTTTGTTTGTATGCTATGATTGTTGGGTCGTGAGACCCATGTTTGTAATATCTCGCTCTTCGGAGCCTAATGAATAAATATTCTGAGTCGTAGAGTCTTGTTGTGATGCCATGTTGTATTGCACATATTTAGCATATTGTGTCTATGATTGAAATGCTTGGTATGTGTGGGATCCGACAATCTAGTTGTTTATCCTGTGTCTGTCCCTTCGGGGAAATGTCACGCGGTGACATCCGGAGTCCTGCCTAGCCTGCTACAGCCCGGTTCATCGGAGTCCTATTAGCCCAGTGCTACAGCCCGGATTCGCACGTTGCTGACCGACATGCTCGATGTTGATTCATGTATGCTTGTCCCTGTAAGTTAGTGCCACTTTGGGTTCACGACTAGTCATGTCGGCCCGGGTTCTCTGTCATATGGATGCTAGCGACACAATCATATACGTGAGCCAAAAGACGCAAACGGTCCTGGGCCATAGAAATACGACTCCCGTGGGAATACCGTGCGTGAGGCCGCAAAGCGATATGAGGTGTTACCTGCTAGATCGATATGACTTGGAATCGGAGTCCTGACAATTTATTAGTAGGACCATGAATCGTGCTATTAATGTGTTGCTTTTCTCTTCTGATCCTTTTGTTGCATACTTATATATTGCTTATGTATTGTCTGTGAATTGTTACTAACGTTTTGTTTGGCTAGTGCATAGAGATGCCATAGTATGTCGTGTACAAGGGTAAGGTTCCCGGAGTCTACGACGACTTGGAGGAGTGTCGAAGACAGGTTCACCATTTCAGCGGTAACAGTTACAAAGGGTACACCACTAGGGTGGAGGCGGAAGTTAGATACGCGCGCTATCTAGCGGGAGAGAGGAGGGGGCATTGGAGGAACCGGATGAAGACCATTTTCATCGCGATGATGCTCATCGTGATGACCACAACTCTCTTCTATGTGATGGTAGTTTAGGTGATCGATATCGACTTGTAATGTGAAGACAAACTCGCTAATCGCGGTTTCTAGACTTCTAATGTTCTAACTTTGTTCGGTATTTAAATTCAGAGACTAATATGATGAATTGTATTCGGAGACTAATATTCTATTGTATTCGATAAATCTGCTGTTATATGTTGTGCTCTCTATATTGTGTGCAGTAATATGTTTTGTAACCTGTGCAAATATCAGAAAAGAAAAAAATCCCTAATATTCATACTAGTGGCGCACCACTCAGCACACTAATGGCGCACTGCAAAAAGGACTCTAATGGCGCATCATCCACTAGTGTGCCATTAGTATGCCAAAGCACATGGGTAAATATGGCCCCCTGGGAGGCATACTAATGGTGCAGCGTGGGCTATACTAATGGCGCACTACATGGTGCGTCATTAGTATACCAGATACTAATGGCGCACCACAGGTGCGCCATTAGTAAAAAATACTAATGGCGTGATATTAGTGGCGCACCTGTAGTGCGCCATTAGTAGGCAAAACAGGTGCACCATTAGTAGGCCTTTTCCTAGTAGTGCTACGGCTATGATAGTGATGTAGGGTAGAACCCTAGATGCCTGATCTTTCACGATTGGAGCAAATCGTGCAAGGAACACGAGGAATACGAGGGGAAACACGGGAGAAATCACTCAGACCAACAAGATTCGATTACATGTGTGCTAGATCCTCGAAACGCAAAGAGATACACGATCCACAATCAGCAAGGGACGATACAAGTAGCAAGTTCTTCTCCGTGAGGAGGTCTTGAGTGGTCTTCCCGTGAGGGGTCTTGAGTCCACTTGGGGGATCTTCTCCATAGAGGTCATGAACTCCGATGGAGAAGGGATCAAGTGGAGAGCAAAGCTTCTCAAATGAGCTACTACTTTGCTAACCCTAAAACGTAGGTAGAAAAAGAGTATATATAGTCTAGTGTGAAAGGGTACATGTGCCTCGGCCCGAGTGTTTGTGCACAGACAAGGCCAGAAGTTACGCCCGAGGTCAGAAGTTTCGGGGGCCGGAGGTTCTGGGACAAGGTCTGGGGACGGTCCGGCCTAACGAGAGAGTTGGCACGATGGTAGCTGGGCGGGAGTCTGGGGTCCGGAAGGTCCGGGCAGGATGGAGGTTCCAGAGACCGGAAGGTCCGGACCAGGTTCCGGGCTAACCAGAGAGTTGGCACGCCCTATCTCGTTTAGGTCGTTGGAGGCCGGAAGTTCCGGGTCGGTCAGAGGTTTCGGGCTCTGTTCTGAAGTTTCGGGCTGAGCAGAGAGTTGTCGAATGTTCCTTCTTCCTCAGCTCTCGGCTCCGTGGCTTGTTCGTTGTACCTGACCACACATAGTATTTCTAACTTAGGCAGTAGCCACGTCTCACTCGAATGTAAGGGAAGCTCAAGTAGGAGAGATGTCACCTCGGATTGAATAGCACGTGTGTAGCGCCCAAGATGCGATTCTATCCCAATCACGTGATGAACTCATAATTGGGGCACAACCGCATTTCGAACGCATAGCAAGGTGGATATCATTACAACATACCATGTACTGAATAGATGAGAATACAAGATAAAGGCTTACACTCGCCACAAGCTACAACATGAATACATCAGTTCATTAATACATAGCAATCATCATACAGAAGAGTAGGATTCGACTACGGATGAAATCAAACGAAAAAGAAGAACGACATCCACCCTACTAATCCTAGGCTCCCCGACCCGGAACCTAATCCCTTGATCGAAGAAGAAGAACTCCAAAAGCAATCTAGCATCACTCTCACGTCAGATCATCGCATTAACTGTACCTGCAACTGTTGTTGAAGTAATCTATGAGCCACAAGGATTCAGCAATCCCATTACCATGGGTATCAAGACTAGAAAGCTTAATGGGTATGGAATGGATAAGTGGTGAGGTTGCAGCAAGCGACTAAGCATTGTATGGTGGCTAACTTACAAATACAAGAATAAGATGAGAAACTACGCAAACGGTCGCAAACTAGTAACGATCAAGAAGTGATCCTGAACTACTTACGTTCAAACATAACCCCATCGTGTTCTCTCCTCAAATGCACCCGAAAAGAGACAGTCACGGTTACGCACGCGATTGTTGTGTTTCAATTGAGTTTAGTTCAAGTCCTATACAACCGGATATTAACAAATTCCCATATGCCACATAACCATGGGCACGGCTCTCGAAAGTTTAAACCCTGCAGGGGTGTCCCAACTTAGCCCATGACAAGCTCACGCTCCGCGGAGACAATACTCCATCGCGGGACACCCGATCAAACTTGGGATCCCGGCGCACAAGACATTTCGACAATGGTAAAACAAGTCTAGCAAGACCTCCTGACATGCCGACACCCTGATAGTATCCGCGCGTATCTCGTCTCAGGCCACGATCGGATGGGTAAAGCTATAAGTAAAACCAGCCCTCGAGTTTCCCCGAGGTGGCCCCGTAGGCTGCCCGTTTGGGACCAACACCATTAGCGCTACCCCCCTGTATTATGTTGAATAACAAACCTCGGGTAGCGCTAACTTCCTATGCGTCACATTTATTATCATGTTTAGTTCTTATGTTGGGCAAATGGTAAAACCAATGTTGGCCCTTGCTGGAAGAGTTTTATTCAAATGGAACTTCCAAGAGGGGCCCATAAACCCTCACCGTGTTAGGGACGCAAAATCAAGGAACATAACACTGGTATGATGGAAACTAGGGCAGCAAGAGTGGAACAAAACACCAGGCAAAAGGCCGAGCTTTCCACACTTACCAAGTATATATATGCATTAATTAAATAAGAGATATTGTGATATCCCATGATATCCATGTCCCAACATGGAACAAGCTGCAATTAGCAACGCTATAAGAGGGGCTGAGCAAAGCGGTAACAAAGGCAAACAACGGTTTGCTGGGATTGTGGAAAAAGGTTAGAGGCTTATCATGGTAATTTGGGAGGCTTGATAAACAAGTGGTAGGTAGCGTGACATAGCGATAGCATCGAGACAACTAGCAAAGCAAAGATAGTAATGGTATCCAGGGTAATGGTCATCTTGCCTGAAATCCCGCTAGGAAGAAGACTGAATCCATGAAGTGGACGAACCAACATAGTTGAACGGATCCTCACAATCGCAACATGACCGGAACTATCAAGGAGAAGCGCAACCGGAAAGAAGCAAACAACATGGTAAACAACCATCACATAAACATGACATGATGCACAATCAAGTATGATGCATGTCCGGTTTAATGAGTCATGGCATGGCAAAGTGCAACAAACAATTCTACAAATTAAGTGGAGCTCAATATGCAACGAGTTGTATATTGACGAAACACCACATTCAAATATTTAGTTCACTCTCGTTTATGCTACCCATCAATATTAAATGTTTATTAACATGGCAAGAGGTGAAACATAAGTAAACTAACTATTTAAGGAAGTTTAAATGAGGCCGGAAATAGCAAACAAAAATTCCAGAAAATCCCCATATGCATATTTCGAAGTTGGTACTGCTCTGCCCTAATCCACATTTTATTGTTGTTAAACATGCAAAGTAAGTGCAATATGTTAATCTATGCATTTTTTTAACCCAGTTACAAATAAAGTTTATTTAAATCGGAGCTACGGTTATTTAGTTATGAATAAAACCATTTTAGCATGTCATTATGCAAATTAATGCAAACAGCAATTTCAACATTTTTAGCATGGGTGAAAGTTGGATATTACGAAACTACATGAAATTCTAAGCATTTCACATATATAGTTTGTTTTAATCCAATGCACGGTTTGTGAGATATGATATGCATGAAACTTAGGGGGTTTTCTGAAAAGCTAGCATTCTCTGGATAATTAGCAAACTCGTTCCGTGAAAAAAAACATGAGTCGGCCAATATTGTGCTGTAGGCTGCACAGGGGGGCATTGGATCTGGTGCTCACCATGGGCTAAACAGGCCAGACGCATAGAAGAGGCTGGGCTGATGCGGTGATGTGGCCCACGCTCGCTGGGTCATGGGACGTGGCCTAGGACGGAGTCAACGCAGGCAAGACGCTGTTCTGTCGCTCGAAGCAGAGTCAAGACCAACGGCTGGCAACGGCGATGGTCCGGCGAGGAAGCGGGCTTGCAGGAGAAGCAGAAGAGGCCGGCGAAGCAGGGGCAGTGTAGTGACTTGCTCCGGGAGGCGAGGAACGGCGAAGAAGCAGCGAAGGTCGGCGCGAGGGCGGTTTGATGCAGAGCTGTGGTAGAGGCGCTCCAACAGAAGGACTCGGCGGGGAAGGCCGGATCCGAGGCTGTCCAGCGCAGATTAGCGGGGAACCACAGCGGCGCGTCGAGCTGGAGCTATGGCAGGCGATCCATGGCGTCTTGGGGCAGCGCTGTGAAGACATGGGAGAGAGAGCAACGTGAATTGGAGAGAAGGGAGTAGGAGAAAAAGAGACGAAAGAGAAGGGGTAGATCAGGAACGGCCTGGAGGTGCCGGTTGTCGCCGGCCGGACGGACGGACAAGATGTCGGGGAGGTGACAAGGCAGCGGCGGGCTCTCCCGATCCACTCGGGGATCGAAGCGGGAGGGGGGGGGCTCATGCGGGAGCTGTGCGCTGGGGTTGCAGAGGCTCTCAGGGCCGTCCGATATAAGGTCTGGCGGTCCAGATCAAGTGGAAGTGGTTGTGGTGGATCTGAAAACGAGGAAGGAAGGTGGTTTCCTCGGTAGGGAAAACGAGGAGGAGTCCAGGTGGGTGGCGGGGGCGGCGGCTGGACAGGAGAGGATCCCTAGAAAATAAGGTTTAGTCTCATTTGAGTAGGGGTTGGTCTATATATAGGAAGAGGAGGGGAGTTTGGATTATCCGATTTTAATCGGACGGTCAAGATAAATAGGACAGGGAGTTCACATGAAGAATCGAAGATATTTTAGGGATGTTTGCGGATGATTCGAACCCAACGGTGATGACTAAGTGGGTCGGGTTTGGGTAGCATTCGGACATGCGCGAGATTGCGAAGTGGAGTCCAGGGTTGTGAAGAGAGATAAGGGTGTCAAACAAGAGGGAATCGAGAACCCGGCTCGAGTTCGGGGGAGTTTCAGACGAGCATGCCAGGGGGTTTGAGAAAGGTTTCAAAGGTAAACGGACCAGGAGAAGGTGATGAAGGTAAAGGGAGAAACGACGACGATGAACAAATGCAAGTTTTAAAAACATGATGGCAATAGAGTGCCGATGCAATGCAAATAATGCAATGATGAATGCAACAAACAAATGAAACACACGGCAACAACAAAAAAATTGGAAGGCCTCTGGAGCATCGGTCTCGGGTCGTTACAACGTGCTCGAGCTCTTGTCATGGCTCCACTTGGAGCTTGGGTAGTTGAGGTGGTGTCCATGGGGATGACCATGGGTTGCTCCGCATCAACTCCCCCCCCCCCTGGGAAAGATCCGACCTCAGATCGAAATCCTCATCAACATGGTAGGGAGAGAGATCTTTGACATTGAAGATATCGCTCACGGAGTACTTGTCGCGTGGTATGTCAATCTTGTAGGCGTTGTTGTTGTAGCGTTCAAGCACCTTGAAGAGTCCGTCGGCTCGTGGTAGGAGTTTGGACTTCTATTCTTTGGGGAAGCATTCCTTGCGAAGGTGTAGCCACACAAGATATCCAATGTTGAATATCATGGGTTGCTTGTTGATGTTGAGCTTGATCGCGAGCCATTGTACTTGGCGCTCGTTGGTGTGCCTTGTATCTTCATTGTCGGTGTTCTGGGAATAGGGGTACCTAGACATGCCTGCCTGCGGCCCACGACGTGGCTCCATCGACGGCCTGGTACGGCCCAGCTGCAACATCAACAACTCAAGACCCTCGCGAGTGGCCAAGCCTAGTGAGGCGGACGACATTATGACCTCCAGAAGGAGCGCCCCCCTCGAGCTGGCTCCTGAGGAGTGGAGATTTCTATGCAAGCTTCACCTCGTGAGGTTCAGATGACGTGTGCCGTGACGACCAAGGCCGGCGGGTGCTACCGGGCGCAACATAGTAGTTTCCTCTTTGGTGCTAAGGAGGCAAGCGCAGGAGCAGAGTCCCGAGGAATCAGCCAAAGGTTTCCGTTCCCATGCAACAAGATCAAGACCGCCAGGACGGCAGGACAGAGGTCATCGCCGCGCCCACCATGGCATCGCGACCAGAGGCTTTGTAGGCGAAGACTACCTTTGTCAGGATAAGATGTACTAGTTGTCTCCCTTCGAATTTTGCCGTTGTGGTATCCCTTCCCGCCTTCATTTGGGAAGAGGACGAAGTCCACTATAAATAGGACCTAACCACCACAAGAGAGGGGGATCCGGATCATTCAGATCATGCTCTCCCCCACCAGCTCCAAAACACACCTCCTGCGGTCGTTCTTCCAATTTACTAGTTCATTATCAGCCCACCTCGAGGCCAATCAACTGTCACACCCTAGCTAGTTCAAGCATTAGAGTGTGCATCATGTTTAAATTCCTTTCAAATTTGAAATGGGGATGACAGAACCCCCAGCACCCCCCCTGGAACAACTAGGGTTTACTAAAAAACTTTTTCAATGAACCTCAAATGCCGTTCTAAAAAGACCACCCTTTTTGTTTTGGGTTAAAACCTTTGACAAAAATGGTGCACATTTTTCTAGGACATCTAAGGTCATTGGATTAATCCTTATGGTATTTGCATTTGGGCATTTAAATGCTATAAAATATTTTAAATTCTCAAATAATCATAAACTAAAATGTTTGCTGTTGGATATATTCTAAGCAGTGGCCATGATTAATTTTATGATTTTTGGTAAAGCCCTGGCATTTTTAATAAAGCTCTGAAGTTGCAGAAATAATAAATAAATAGAAAAACAGAAAAAAAAAAGAAACTTACCTGGCACAGCCCACCAGCCCACCTGGCTCGGCCCAGTCGACTGGCTCATGCCAGTCGTCCCCCTCCTCTTGCCAGGAGGACGAGGGGCGCGTGGCCGGCGCCTGCGGCCACACGCCGGCCACCTCCTGCTTCCGCCGACGCCCTAGAGGCGTCCACAAGTGCCACGCCGACCTCCACGTCTCCCTCACTTTATTCCCACTCTCCCCGTGGCCTCTCTCCCTCTCTGGCTCTCTCCCCATCTTCTTGTCGAGCGCAGCCGTCGCCACCGACCAGCTTCACCGCAGCCACCGCCGTCCATAAGTTGCCCCGTCATGCCAGGAAGCTCCGCCGTCGTCGACTACATCAAGTAGGCCGAGCCCCGAGCGCTCGCTCGCCCCGGAGACGCTGCACCGAGCTCGTCCTCAACTCCGTCCATCGGAGATCCCCTTCGCCGCCCCGCTCGCTCCAGCCCTTCCCCGAGCTCGCCATTCGCTCCCCTGCAACCGCTGTGAGCTCTGCCACCGTTTCCCCCTCTTCCCGCACTCGTCCGCGTCCTCTAACCACCTCTGCCATCGAAGCTGAAGCTCGCTGCCGCCACCGCACGTCGCCGTCGTGGCCACAACCATGTTGGGACGCCACCGAGCACGCCTTCGTCTTCCAAGCACTCGCAGGAGCCCGTAGCACCCCCGCACGCCCCTCGCCGTGCCCCCTAGCGACTAGCTCGACCTCACCCAAGCTCCGTCCGCCGCCAAACTCGTCGCCGGCGATGTTTCCCGCCACCCCAGCTCCACCCACTGCCACCACTCGATGCGGCTTCCTCCCCGCATCACGTAGATAGTCTCCACCGCCCTTTTGGTCACCGGAGTGCAAATCCCGCACTGCTCCGCCGCGTCTGGCCTCGCCGGCGGCTAGACGCCGGTGAGTTGACCCTGTTGGACCCCCGTGTGGGCCCAGGTTGACCTCCCCCCTGAGTCTATGACAGGTGGGGCCGGTCTGCTAATTAGTTTAGGATTAGTTTTAACTAATTTTAATTAGTTTAGTCACTGGCATGTGGGCCCAGGCCCCACTGACAGCTAATTAGTGTTAATTTAATTCTGTTAATTATCTGAGTCACTGACAGACAGGGCCCACCAGTCAGGTTTGACCCGGCCGACCCAGTTGACCGCTGACGTCACACCTATGTCATGCTGACGCATTAATTCAATTACTGGAATTATTCTTATATAGGAAATTCCAGAAAATAGCCAAAAACTTCTAAAAATCATAGAAAATCAACCATAGCTCCAAATGCAAAGATTTATATATGAAAAATCATCAGAAAAATTCAATCTATCCATCTGTAATGGTTTAGTGCATGACAAAACAAGTTAACCTTGCTGTTTAAGAAGAATGAGATAATACACTAATAAGACTATGTTTAATGAGCTAACATTTGAATCTTTGATTCAAATGAGTTCATCCCCTTCTGTTTTAGCTTGCATTAGGCCAAGACACTTTCATCTTGCCATGTCGTAGCATGCATCATATTGTTGCATATTGCCATGTGTTGATTATGTTCGGTGTGTCTTTCGTGGTAGGTTCTGCCTCCGAGGATAACCCCGAGTATCCGTCTGAAGGGCAGTACCCTACTACCACTACAACAGGCAAGCAACCCATTGATCATTCCGATACAAACCCATGTTCTCGCTTCTGCTCTTGTTTACTGCATTAAGACAACACGATTCAAACTAATGTGTGCTACAGTAGTTGAACCCTTATCCTCTGCATGACCTGTGATTGCCACAGTAACTAGATGAAACCCACTAGCATGTGTAGGAGTTGATTGAGCCATGTATGTGATTCCTACCTTGCTATGCCTGCTATGCTTAGAGTTGTGTCAGGTCTGGTTCAGCTGGGTGATGGGCTAGAGTGAAATGTTTGTGTCGGTAATGTGAGGGATGTGTTGAACATGTTTTGGTAAAGGTATCGATGAGAGGCCATGTAGGAATACATGGTGGGTTGTTTCATTGAGACCGTCCATAAGAACTGAGATCTGTATGTGTGATTTAAGATACAGTTACTACCGTACATTGGGCCCGAAATAGTTTCTGGTGTTTGTAGGTTATGTGTTGGCGGCCGTGCGTAGCGCTGACCCTAGGGGTGGGCTATGTTGCGGTAGATACACCGTGGCACGGTGTACCGAGTCACCTGTTTGGTGTCTCGGGAACCCTGTTCACATCGTTCGGGGCCGTATGTGGAAACCTCGGCCGGACTCCCTGCGGATGGAACCTGGATAGGTGATACACCTGGACTAGAGACTTGAGTGTTTGGGTAAGCCGTGGCCGACACCCTCGTTGGGCTTCCGCTTGAAGGTTGCCGAGTACATGTCGTGTAGACGGCGGTAAGTGGTGAAAGCGTGTATGAAGAAGTACACCCCTGCAGGGTATAAACTATTTGAATAGCCGTGTCCGCGGTAAAGGACTACTTGGTTGCCTATATAGTTCATAGACAAGTTAATTCATAATTCTAAAAGACTCAAGATAAGTGTGAGTACCGAGGGTAGACCTCTCGTAGGATGATGAGGGGGGATCCCCGGTGGAGTATTGTGTTGGTGAGTAGTGGACTCGTGTGCGAAAACTATTTTACTAGTGGAGTTCCGTAGGATAGCCTAGCCAAGAGTCAAAGCTGGCTTGCTGCAATAACCCCACCACCTTCTTGAGAATGAGCATGTATAGTAGGTTCTGTTGTAAGACTTGTTGAGTACCTTTGTACTCATGTTTGCTTAATTACTGTTTTCAGACGACAACACCGCCCCCTCCGATGGGTTCTACGTAGACCTTGACGTCGACGAGTGACTAGCCACCCAGGTGGTGATCCTGGCCATGGAGGGCCCTATGTAGATAGACAGGCTTCGAGAAGCCTTCTTTCTTTCTAGTGTCTGTACTCAGACTAGTTGCTTCCGCTTGTGCTTGTATGATTGTATGACTTGAGTGTCGGGTCATGTGAACCCTATCTGTATGAACATGTTATGTATGGCTCTCTGGAGCCTTTAACTAAAGCACTTGAGTTGTAGAGTTTTGTTGTGATGCCATGTTGTATGTACTCATATCGGGCATATTGTGTGTATGATTGAAATGCTTGGTATGAGTGGGATCCGACAATCTAGTTGTTTATCCTTGGCAGCCTTTCTTATGGGGAAATGTAGTCTAGTGTTCCTCGAGCCATAGTAGTCCGCTATAGCCCGGTTCACCGGAGTCCTGCTAACCCAGCACTACTGCTCAGGACACTTGACTGGTCGGCATGTGTTTCATGTCGTTCCTATGTCTGCCCCTTCAGGGAAATGTCACGCGGTGACATCCGGAGTCCTGCCTAGCCAGTACTACAGCCCGGAATCACTCGCTGATGACCGACATGCTCGATGTGATTCATGTATGCATGTCTCCATAGGTCTGTGCCGCTTTGGGTTCACGACTAGCCATGTCAGCCCGGGTTTTCTGTCATATGGATGCTAGCGACACTATCATATACGTGAGCCAAAAGGCGCAAACGGTTTCGGGCCATGGTAAGGCGACACCCGTGGAATATCGTGCGTGAGGCCGCAAAGTGATATGAGGTGTTACCGGCTAGATCGATGTGGCTTGGAATCAGGGTCCTGACAGCGTTGGCATCAGAGCCGGACTGCCTGTAGGTTTGTTGAGCCAAACTGGTCGATGTCGAGTCTAGAAATGCTTTAGCTATATGTAGGGGAATTGATTGTGGGAGGGAACGTAAGGCTCTTTTACTCCTTTAACTTATGCCCTCTGATCTGAGTCATTCTCTTCTCATTCAACGTGGGTTAAGGACTAGGCTCTCTTCTTCTATCAGGTTCACGTGTTACTAATTCGTAGTAGCTTATAGGATTGTTGTTACAAGCCCCAGTTTAGTTTCTACTATTTCTAGTATGTTGCTAGTTGAATCAGAACCTTGATATGATGTTGTTGAGTGGTATTGCAAACTGTTGTGAATGTCTCAAATCTTTTTCTGAGCATTTACAGCCGTTATGCTGTTCAATTTTCCCTAGAAATTCTAATGTCTTTGCATTGTGGTTGTGCTTTCATATGGCCACTCGTGCTCAAAACCAAGTGGTTCGCCTGACCCGGTGCCTCGATGTGCCCAGTCATACTGCTATGTTAGTCCGGGTAATGATCGAGACGGGTTACCGTTGATATCCTGAATACACCGTCCAAGAGGAATTCTGAGACTTTAATCAAAGCCAATATTTCTGCACCGTCAGGATATTTCCTTCTTATCCTGGATCTACCGAGCCCCTTCACTATTCCTATGGACTCGGGGTTACTGTTGAGATGGCTGTGCAGGATGCTGCCTATTCCATGATGACCATCATGCGAGTCCGGACTGGCCTGCTTCGGAACACCGACTTCCGTTACATGCCAGCTTCACTTCTGGGAGCGCAAGGGTATTTTCAGGCTATCTATGCTGACTCCACTCAGGAGGACTCATTAACTCGTACCACTGCCGAGATGCCCGAAGATAAGGACCGAGAGAATCGGGCCTTGAGGCTGGAGCTTTTCAATACCCGTGCTGATCATTGGGCCACATTGACTCGGTTTGCACCTGCGGTGCAAGCTGGATGTATGGATACAAGGGATCTGTATCCTGTGAGATCTGCTCTGCCAGACATGGTGGATTGGCGTGATGTGGGAGGCATCACCCCACCCCGTGGTCCCAGCAGGCCACCGTTTGTTGGTCCAAGACCTCATCCTAACCCCTTTGGTCCACAAGCTCCTCAGGACCGTCTGTTCCCGGATGATCACGTTGAACTTCCAGGCTATGGAGGTGACTTCTATGAGGACTACTATGGAGCTGTCTGAGTTAGTAGTAGTATCACTAGTATTGTAATAGTTGTATCTCCACTGTCCTGCGTGACTTGTGGAATATGACTTTGTGTGTAATCAATTCCGGAGGTGTAGACAAATAATGTATAGGAGCTTGGAATGCCTCCGATGAGATGTAACGTCTTTCATCGTAGTTGTACCGTAGCCTGGGCTTGTACTAAACTATGTATGATGTGTATGACCGTTGGTATATATATGGAAGTTTTATATTACCATGACATACGGATGGACATCTCTGCATTCCGTGTTATCCATTACATTGTGCACTTCCTTGCTAAGTTTGAGCCATCCTTACCTAAACCGTTATCTTGTTTTCTCCTAGGATGGTCAACACCCGCAGCAACCCTGCTGCCCCGGAGCAGGGGGAAGCCAGTGCAGCTAGGGGTGAAAATCTGCCTCACCCGCCCTCTCTGGCCGAAGTGATGCTAGAGGCGGAAAGAAACAAGCGTGAGACTAACCGCCTGCTAGAGCGGATTGAGCAGAACACTGCACGCCATCAACGAAATGACTTGGTGTCAATCAATGACTTTATCAAGCTGTACCCACCAAAGTTTAACCATTCTGTCGAGCCCCTCGACGCGGATGACTGGCTCCGCAGCATCACCCACAAGCTACGTTCTGCCAACATAGCCGAAGCCGACAAGGTTACTTATGCTACCTATCACCTCGAAGGCCCTGCTAGCCTTTGGTGGGAAAACTTCGAAGCTATGTGCCCGGTCGGCCAAATTACTACTTGGGCTGAATTCAGTGAGGCTTTCCATGAGCATCACATTCCGGAAGGTCTAATGGATCGCAAGAGGGAAGAGTTCTGCAATTTCACCCAAGGAAGACTGACTGTGGACGCATATAGTCGTGAATTTGGGAATCTGGCACGTTATGCTCCAGAAGAGGTATCTACCGATGCTAAGAAGTAGGCAAGGTTCCGCAAGGGACTTAGCCCTGAGCTTCGCCGCGATCTTCGTCTGCACGAGTGCACATCCTTTCAGAAGTTGGTCAATAAAGCCATCAGCGCTGAGATAGGCCAGACTGATTATGACGCTTCACGCAAGCACTCCCGTGATTTTGGCTCTTCATCCGGCTCTGGAGCTCAGAAGCGCCGAGTGTGGATCCCAAGCACGGCACTGCCACCCAGGTTAATTCTGAGGCCATCCTTTGAGGCGCCTCATCCCAACCAGCAGTTTGCACTGCCCAAGCCCTATGGTGGCCCCGCTGCTAATGCTGCTCCATGCCCCAATGTGGTGACATGCTTCAAG
This sequence comes from Triticum dicoccoides, assembly GCF_002162155.2. Taxonomy (NCBI): domain Eukaryota; kingdom Viridiplantae; phylum Streptophyta; class Magnoliopsida; order Poales; family Poaceae; genus Triticum; species Triticum dicoccoides. The sequence continues at coordinate 282,456,305 of NC_041384.1, read as the reverse complement.
TGTGGAGAGCCGGGTCACTATAGTCGAGAGTGTCCCCAGAACAACCCCAATTAGACTGGAAAGTCCGTTGGCCGTGGTAAGCCAGCGGGAAAGACATTCTACGCCAAGCCGGTCACCACTGCCCGTGGCCATGTCAACTATGTTTCAGCCGAGGAGGCTCATGAGGATCCTAACGTCGTCCTTGGTACGCTCCTTGTTAACTACCATCCGACATCTGTTCTTTTTGATACTGGAGCATCTCATTCATTCATATCCAAGAACTATGCTCGATTGGATAACACGACATTCTGTGACATGCCCACTTCCATGGTAATTCAAACTCTGGGTTCCAAATGGCAAACTTCTAGAGTAAGCCATGGGAACGAAATTCTTGTCGATAGACTTGTCTTCCTTGCATCCTTAATAGCTCTCAAGTCCTCGGACATAAACATCATCTTGGGTATGGACTGGATGTCAGCTCATTATGCTAAGATTGATTGTGCCACTAGAACCGTTCAACTTACTCATTCATCGGGCAAGACAGTCAATGTCTTAACTCAAGTGGCCAAGCGCCAACTTTACTCCCTAAATGCCAACCCCCTTCTAGACCTTGAGGATGTTTCGGTAGTCCAAGACTTTCTGGATGTCTTTCCAGAAGAACTGCCAGGTGTTCCACCTGACAGGGATGTCGAGTTTGTGATAGACCTTGTTCCAGGAACCGTTCCAATTTCTAGAAGACCCTACAAGATGGCACGCTTAGAACTAGCCAAGCTTAAGAATCAACTCGATGAGTCCTTGAAAAAGGGTTTCATCCGTCCTAGTTCCTCTCCTTGGGCTTGCCCTGTCCTCTTCGTCAAGAAGAAGGATGGAACGGATCGATTGGTTGTAGATTACCGACCTGTCAACTTGGTCACCATCAAGAACAAGTATCCGCTTCCCAGGATCAATGATCTGTATGATCAGCTCGCTGGATCCTCAGTCTTTTCGAAGATGGATTTGAGGTTGGGCTACCATCAAATCAAAATAAAAAACGGGGACATTCCCAAAACGGCCTTTGTTACTCGTTATGGCCAATACGAGTACACCGTTATGTCCTTCGGTTTAACCAATGCCCCAGCTACCTCCTCTCGGTTAATGAACTCGGTCTTCATGGAGTACTTGGATAAATTCATCGTAGTATACCTCGATGACATACTCATCTACTCCAAGATTGAAGAGGAACATGCCGAACATCTAAGGCTGGTATTGATGAAACTTCGAGAGCATCGCCTTTATGCCAAATTCTCCAAGTGTGAATTTTGGTTGCCAGAAGTGACCTATCTAGGACATGTAATCTCTGGTAAGGGAATTGTTGTCAATCCTGAGCGAGTTCAAGCTGTCCTTGATTGGACTCCACCTGAGACGGTCAAGCAAGTTCGGAGCTTCCTTGTCTTAGCGAGCTATTGCCGCCTCTTCGTCGAGAATTTCTCCAAGGTTGCTAAACCTCTAACTGAACTCCTCAAGAAAGATAAAAAGTTCGAGTGGACCCCACAGTGCGAGTTCAGCTTGCAGGGACTGAAAAGATGCCTGACATCTGCTCCCGTACTGGTACCACCAGATTTCTCCAAGGACTTCATTATCTATTGCGACGCCTCGCGACAAGGACTAGGTTGCATACTCATGAAGGATCGTCAGGTACCTATGCCTCATGGCAATTACACCCACATGAGGAAAACTATCTCACACATGATCTAGAGCTTGCAGCTGTAGTCCATGCACTCAAAACTTGGCGACATTACCTCCATGGTAATTGTTGCGAGATCTTCACCGATCACCAAAGTTTGAAATATATCTTCACCCAACCGGATTTGAATCTCAGGCAACGATGTTGGGTCGAGTTGATCTCGGATTACGACTTAGGAATAACTTACACCTCGGGCAAGGCCAATGTCATGGCTGATGCGCTAAGTCGTAAATCTTATTGTAACAACCTGATGTTACACCAAAATCAACCACTTCTCCACGAGGAATTTCGTAAGCTCAATCTTCACATTGTTCCTCGAGGATTCCTATCCACACTGGTGGCGAAACCTACCCTTACGGATCAGGTCATCAAGGCACAGAAGGTAGATCCGGGAATCTCCCGTATTAAGAGAAGCATTAAGAAAGGAGTCATGAATTGTTTCTCCGTTGATGATCAAGGTGTCGTATACTTTGGAAACTTCTTAGTGGTTCCAAAGGCATGAAACCAGAGGCGGCTGATCCTTAAGGAAGCTCATGAATCCCCTCTCACCATTCATCCTGGCAGTACTAAAATGTATCAAGATCTACGCCAGAGGTTTTGGTGGACTAGGATGAAGAGAGAAATCGCTCAATACATTGCTAATTGCGACGTTTGTTGTCGTGTTAAAGCAGAGCATCAACGGCCTGCTGGCACCCTTCAACCTTTGGCTATTCCTAAGTGGAAATGGGATAAAATCAGTATGGATTTCATCACTGGGTTTCCCAGGACCAAGAGGGGGAATAATGCCATCTTCGTCGTGATCGACCGTCTTTCCAAAGTAGCTCATTTCCTACCTGTTCGTGAGAGTATCACCGCTAGCCTTTTTTCAGCTAGCTGAGTTATACATCTCCTGAATAGTGTCACTTCATGGCGTCCCATTGGAAATTAACTCAGACCGTGGGAGTCTCTTCACCTCTCGATTTTGGGGAAGTTTCCAAAATGCTATGGGAACTCGTCTCTCCTTTAGCACCGCCTTCCATCCTCAATCTAGTGGTCAAGTAGAGCGATTCAATCAAATTCTGGAAGATATGCTCTGAGCTTCTGTCATCTCATTTGGAATGGGTTGGGAGAATTGCCTTCCGTTCGCGGAGTTTGCTTATAACAATAGTTATCAATCTAGCTTGGGCAAGGCTCCTTTCGAAGTTCTCTATGGACGAAAATGTCGAACGCCTCTTAACTGGTCAGAAACCGGGGAAAGACAACTCTTTGGCCCGGATATGATTCAAGAAGCAGAAGAGCAGGTTCGCGTTATTCGTGAGAAATTGAAAACAGCCCAATCTCGTCAAAAGAGCCAATATGATCGTAGACATAAACTCATGACTTATGAAGTCGGCGAGAAGGCTTACCTTCGGGTTACTCCGTTAAAGGGAACCCATTGTTTCGGTATCAAAGGAAAATTGGCTCCTCGTTACATCGAACCTTTTCGCATTCTTGCCAAACAAGGAGAAGTTGCCTACCAATTGGAACTACCTTCGCATCTTTCCAGAGTTCACGATGTCTTCCATGTTTCTCAACTCAGGCGTTGCTTCGCGGATCCTATCCATGGAGTGGACCACAGAACGCTTGATCTACAAGATAACCTCTCATATCGGGAATATCCCGTTCGTATCCTTGATCAAGACGAGCGTACCACTCGACGTCATAATATCAAGTTTCTCAAGGTTCAATGGTCACACCATTCCGAGAAACAAGCCACTTGGGAAAGGGAGGATCGTCTTCGACTCGAGTACCCCACTTTCTTTCTAGAGGATCCTAAATCTCGGGACGAGATTCTTTTGAGTGGGGGTGAGTTGTCACACCCTAGCTAGTTCAAGCATTCGATTGTGCATCATGTTTAAATTCCTTTTAAATTTGAAATGGGGATGACAGAACCCCCAGCACCCCCCTGGAACAACTAGGGTTTAATAAAAAACTTTTTCAATGAACCTGAAATGCCCTTCTAAAAAGCCCACCCTTTTTGTTTTGGGTCAAAACCTATGACAAAAATGGTGCACATTTTTCTAGGACATCCAAGGTCATTGGATTAATCCTTATGGTATTTGCATTTGGGCATTTAAATGCTATAAAATATTTTAAATGCTCAAATAATCATAAACTAAAATGTTTGCTGTTGGATATATTCTAAGCAGTGGCCATGATTAATTTTATGATTTTTGGTAAAGCCCTGGCATTTTTAATACAGCCCTGAAGTTGCAAAAATAATAAATAAATATAAAACAGAAAAAATAGAGAGAGAGAGAAACTTACCTGGCACAGCCCACCAGCACACCTGGCTCGGCCCAGTCGACTGGTTCATGCCAGTCATCCCCCTCCTCTCGCCAGGAGGACGAGGAGTGCGTGGCCGGCGCCCGTGGCCACACACCGGCCACCTCCTGCTTCCGCCGACGCCCTGGAGGCGTCCACGAGTGCCACGCCGACCCCCACGTCTCCCTCACTTTCTTCCCACTCTCCCCGTGGCCTCTCCCCCTCTCTGGCTCTCTCCCCATCTTCCTGCCGAGCGCAGCCGTCGCTGCCGACCAGCTTCACCGCAGCCACCGCCGTCCATTCGTTGCCCCGTCATGCCAGGAAGCTCCGCCGTCGTCGACTACATCAAGTAGGCCAAGCCCCGAGCACTCGCTCGTCCCGGAGACGCTGCACCGAGCTCGTCCTCAACTCTGGCCACCGGAGATCACCTTCGCCGCCCCGCTCGCTCCAGCCCTTCCCCGAGCTCGTTGTTCGCTCCCCTGCAACCGCTGTGAGCTCCACCACCGTTTCCCCCTCTTCCCGCGCTCGTCCGCGTCCTCTAACCACCTCTGCCATCGAAGCAGAAGCTCGCTGCCGCCACCGCACGTCGCCGTCGTGGCCACAGCAACGTTGGGACGCCACCGAGCACGCCTTCGTCTTCCACGCACTCACAGGAGCCCGTAGCACCCCCGCACGCCCCTCGCTGTGCCCCCTAGCGACTAGCTCGACCTCACCTGAGCTCCGGCCGCCGCCAAACTCGTCGCCGGCAATGTTTCCGGCCACCCCAGCTCCACCCACTGCCACCACTCGACGCGGCTTCCTTCCCGCATCACATAGATAGTCTCTGCCGCCCTTTTGGTCGTCGGAGTGCAAATCCCGCACTGCTCCGCCGCGTCTGGCCTCGCCGGCGGCTAGACGTCGTCGAGTTGACCCTGTTTGACCCCCGTGTGGGCCCAGGTTGACCTCCCCCCTGAGTCTATGACAGCTGGGGCCGGTCTGCTAATTAGTTTAGGATTAGTTTTAACTAATTTTAATTAGTTTAGTCACTGACATGTGGGCCCAGGCCCCACTGACAGCTAATTAGTGTTAATTTAATTCTGTTAATTAGCTGAGTCACTGATAGACAGGGCCCACCAGTCAGGTTTGACCTGGCCGACCCAGTTGATCGCTGACGTCACACCTATGTCATGGTGACGCATTAATTCAATTATTGGAACTATTCTTATATAGGAAATTCCAGAAAATAGCCAAAAACTTCTAAAAATCATAGAAAATCAACCATAGCTCCAAATGCAAAGATTTATATATGAAAAATCATCAGAAAAATTCAATCTATCCATCTGTAATGGTTTCATGCATGAAAAAACAAGTTAACCTTGCTGTTTAAGCAGAATGAGATAATACACTAATAAGACTATGTTTAATGAGCTAACATTTGAATCTTTGATTCAAATGAGTTCATCCCCATCTGTTTTAGCTTGCATTAGGCCAAGACAACTTCATCTTGCCATGTCGTAGCATGCATCATATTGTTGCATATTGCCATGTGTTGATTATGTTCGGTGTGTCTTTCGTGGTAGGTTCTGCCTCCGAGGATAACCCCGAGTATCCGTCTGAAGGGCAGTACCCTACTACCACCACAACAGGCAAGCAACCCATTGATCATTCCGATACAAACCCATGTTCTCGCTTCTGCTCTTGTTTACTGCATTAAGACAACACGATTCAAACTGTTGTGTGCTACGGTAGTTGAACCCTTATCCTCTGCATGACCTGTGATTGCCACAGTAACTAGATGAAACCCACTAGCATGTGTAGGAGTTGATTGAGCCATGTATGTGATTCCTACCTTGCTATGCCTGCTATGCTTAGAGTTGTGTCAGGTCTGGTTCATCTGGGTGATGGGCTAGAGTGAAATGTTTGTGTCGGTAATGTGAGGGATGTGTTGAACATGTTTTGGTAAAGGTATCGATGAGAGGCCATGTAGGAGTACATGGTGGGTTGTTTCATTGAGACCGTCCATAAGAACTGAGATCTGTATGTGTGATTTAAGATGCAGTTACTACCATACATTGGGCCCGAAACCAATGGACCCTCTCGGCTTCTTAATCACCCTAGTACTCTGTCCAGGAGTTGCAAATAGTTTCTGGTGTTTGTAGGTTATGTGTTGGCGGCCATGCGTAGCGCTGACCCTAGGGGTGGGCTATGTTGCGGTAGATACACCGTGGAACGGTGTACCGAGTCACCCGTTTGGTGTCTCGGGAACCCTGTTCACATCGTTCGGGGCCGTATGTGGAAACCTCGGCCGGACTCCCTGCGGATGGAACCTGGATAGGCGATACACCTGGACTAGAGACTTGAGTGTTTGGGTAGGCCGTGGCCGACACCCTCGTTGGGCTTCCGCTTGAAGGTTGCCGAGTACATGTCGTGTAGACGGCGGTAAGTGGTGAAAGCGTGTATGAAGAAGTACACCCCTGCAGGGTATAAACTATTCGAATAGCCGCGTCCGCGGTAAAGGACTACTTGGTTGCCTATACAGTTCATAGACAAGTTAATGGATAATTCTAAAAGACTCAAGATAAGTGTGAGTACCGAGGATGGCCCTCTTGTAGGATGACGAGGGAGGATCCCCGGTGTTGTATTGTGTTGGCGAGTAGTGGACTGGTGTGCGAAAACTATTTTACTAGTGGAGTTCCGTAGGATAGCCTAGCCAAGAGTCAAAGCTGGCTTGCTGCAATAACCCCACCACCTTCTTGAGAATGAGCATGTATAGTAGGTTCTGTTGTAAGACTTGCTGAGTACCTTTGTACTCATGTTTGCTTAATTACTGTTTTCAGACGACAACACCGCCCCCTCCGATGGGTTCTACATAGACCTTGACATCGACAAGTGACTAGCCACCCAGGTGGTGATCCTGGCCATGGAGGGCCCTATGTAGATAGACAGGCTTCGAGAAGCCTTCTTTCTTTCTAGTGTCTGTACTCAGACTAGTTGCTTCCGCTTGTGCTTGTATGATTGTATGACTTGAGTGTCGGGTCATGTGACCCCTATCTGTATGAACATGTTATGTATGGCTCTCTGGAGCCTTTAACTAAAGTACTTGAGTTGTAGAGTTTTGTTGTGATGCCATGTTGTATGTACTCATATCGGGCATATTGTGTGTATGATTGAAATGCTTGGTATGAGAGGGATCCGACAATCTAGTTGTTTATCCTTGGCAGCCTTTCTTATGGGGAAATGTAGTGTAGTGTTCCTCGAGCCATAGTAGTCTGCTACAGCCCGGTTCACCAGAGTCTTGCTAGCCCAGCACTACTGCTCAGGACACTTGACTGGCCGGCATGTGTTTCACGTCGTTCCTATGTCTGTCCCTTCGGGGAAATGTCACGCAGTGACATCCGGAGTCCTGCCTAGCCAGTGCTACTGCCCGGAATCACTCGTTGATGACTGACATGCTCGATGTGATTCATGTATGACTATCTCCATAGGTTTGTGCCGCTTTGGGTTCACGACTAGCCATGTCGGCCCGGGTTCTCTGTCATATGGATGCTAGCGACACTATCACATACGTGAGCCAAAAGGCGCAAACGGTCCCGGGCCATGGTAAGGCGACACGAGTGGAATACCGTGCGTGAGGCCGCAAAGTGATATGAGGTGTTCCGGCTAGATCGATGTGGCTTGGAATCAGGGTCCTGACATCAACCACAAAGTAGGAGTGGGGTTTTGCACCGCAAGCTGGCCCAAACCTGGGTAAACTGATGTATCCTCTTTCCTTTTAGTTCATCGAGCTAGGCCTTAGGATCGACGAGTTGGCAGATTGGGGAGGTCGAGTTCTTCGCACACACCCCAAAGTTCGAATCTATCCAGGGTTTGCACAGCCCGAAATCCGACATTTGGTGCGCCAGGTAGGGGCTGCATCGAAGATTCGCCTCTTCGCCTGTTGTAGACCGCCTGCTCTGCTCACCCTCACGGCGGGCGCCGCTCCACCGACCGGACCGACGAGCGCGTTCGGAGGTGCCATGGGTATCCGAGCTTTCACCCCCGCCCTGCGGCGAGTGGAGTGGCCGCCCAAGTTCACGCCGGAGTTGCCGCCTTGATACGATAGTGCGGCAGATCCGGCAGGGTTCCTTAAGGCATACACGGAGGCTGTTTGGGCGGCCGACAACGACGACAAGGGCACAGTGAACTGGCTGCCCATGGTCCTCATGTGGGTGCCGCGCGCCTGGCTTCTGGGCTTGGCAGAGTGCCGGGCGGAGCTGGGCGGCCTCTTTGTCGCACGCTTCGCCGGTGCCGGCGCCGCACGCCGTCGCGGCCCTCCTTGGCAGCTCGCAGGTGCCGGCCTCAGACCGCCATGCCAAGCAGTTCTTCCACCAGGTGGGCGCCACCCATGTGCACGCGGGGAGCTCCTCCGGGCTGGGTGGCACCTAAGGCCGACCTCACCTTCGACTCGAGGGACCATCCCGCCACTACGGCAGGTGCCGGGGCGCTCCCGATACTCTGCACCCTGACCATCTGCAACGTAGTGGTCACCAGGACCCTCATCGACAACGGCGCCGTCCTCAACATGCTCTCTGTGGAGGTGTTCGGCCTGCTTCATGTGCCCCATGGCCGACTTCGCCCTACCAAGCCGTTCACAGGAGTCGTCGATGGCTCCACTTGCCCCTTTGGGCAGATTCGCCTCCCCGTCACTTTCAGCATGTGCGACAACTACCGCACCGAGCTTATCGACTTCGACATTTCCCGCATCGGCCTCCTGTACAATGCCATCCTCGGGTACCCATCCTTGGCCAAGTTCATGGCGGAAACCCACCCCGGTTACAACCTCATGAAGATGCCACGAAGCAGCGGCATCCTCACCATTGCAGGTGACACCAAGGATGCGCTTTTGGCCCTGAAGCTCACCTTAAGATCCATGGCGGTCGCGCGGCAAAGCAAGGAGGGAGCCCTAGAGGCTTCGGGGGCTGCACCAGCGAAGAAGAAGCAATTGTTCTCTCAAGATCGGGCTAGGACGAAGCTGGTGCCGGTTGATGAAGACGGGGCGACATGATCCACCTTCACCATAGGCGCCGACCTCCGACCATACCAAGAAGAAGCGTTGGTCAGCTTCCTGCGCGTGAATAAAGATGTGTTTGCATGGGAGCCCAAGGATCTAGTCAGAATCCCGAGGGGGATAATCGAACACCACTTGAGGGTGTGCCCTCACACGCGGCCAGTGAAGCAGAAGGCGCAACGGCAGTCCACGCAGAAGCAGTAATTCATCATCCAAGAGACCCGCAAGCTACAAGAGGCTGGCGTCATTCGGGAGGTGCGATATCCAGAGTGGCTGGCAAACCCCGTTATCATCCCCAAGAAAGGTGGGAAGGAGTACATGTGCGTCGATTTCACCAACTCAACAAGGCTTGCCCTGAAGACCCCTTCCAGCTTCCGCACATTGACCAGATCATCAATTCCACTGCCGAGTTCGACCTGCTATGCTTCCTAGATGCCTTCTTGGGCTATCACCAAATCAAGATGGCGGTGCAGGATGTTGAGAAGACGGCTTTCTTGACCCCATGCGGGGTGTACTGCTACACCTGCATGCCATTCGGGCTATGTAATGCTGGAGCAACCTTCTAGTGGCTGATGCACATCACTTTGGGCCGGCATCTCGCACTAGAAAAAAATACACTTCCGTGATGATACGTGTGCTATCATGCATGTAAGCCCATGATGATTTTATGAGAGAATAAAGATAGTCATACATGTGCTATCGTAGAAGTGTTCCATGACATTACCAAAATAATCATCATGGAAGTGTCCACTTCGGTGATGATAAATCATGCGTGATAGAAGTGCTTTCGTCAATGCTGACCGACACATGGCATCCAACGTAATAGGTCGCCTTAAGCTATCAGGTTCTGGTTTGGATCTGATAACACGTTAACAATGCGGACCAATGGGGATTTTCATCGTGTAAAATGCTCATTGACCGGCTGATCCACGCGTCGGCCCGGCGTTCGGACAGTTGTCATCCAGCAAATGCACGGAACGCGCCTATATACGTCGACACGTGTCTTGGCCCAATAGTGGCCCATTAGGGTTAAAAGACCGGGCCTGTCAAAATAAGCGGGCCGGCCCATTGGAGGCCTACTTGAGTCAATCCCATTTACAAGCACCGCCCATACAAGTTACACATAATTGGCTCATCAAACGCCCATTCTAGAATTGACAATTTCCAGTCCATCGTCAGTTCATGCCCGTTAACGGATAGCTATGTCTTTAGGCCCAATTACAGCCCGAGCTTCTTTTGGCCTGTTAGCAACCCATCGCCAGTTCCAGCCCGTTAACGGCCTGGAACGTCTTTCGGACTTTTCTCGGCGCATTCTCTAGTTGGGCGAATTCTAGCCATCTTTGACTTGAGGCCTGTCCTCGGCCCATTCGGTAAATGGCCCAACTCCTAGACCATTTTGTCTCTCAGCCTGTTAATGGCCCGCACAACAGTTGGGCCTTTGACTTTGGGTCCATTAGGGGCCCACGTTCCGCAGGGCATCATTTCAGCCCAACGCGACTTTTGGCCTGTTAAAAGCCTAGTTTGCAAATTGGGCCTCCGCTGGCCCATAACACTTTCGGCCTCTTACTCGCCCGTAAAGTAAAATGGCCGAGACAAAATTCACATGTATTTTGGCCTGCTAAAGGCCCGTGGGCCATTTCCATTTATATGACCCTATGGAGCTTTTGGCCTGTTAACGGCCTGCTAAGAGCCGTGTTATGGTGGGCCACATCATTTGGGATCCACTTAATATTATTTTGACCAGCCCAATTAAGGCCCGCTTTGACTACACATGTTTGTTCCTTCGTATGGCGTCTAGGAAATGTTTGGGCATGTTGGCCCCCGTTTCAACGATATAACATATTCAAGAATTATCCTACTCTATACTATTGCCTCTAAAAACATACACTATACAATAAAAGGACTAAGGCATAGAAACATCAAATAATCCTACACTATACAATAAACAAATTATAGCCGAATATACCCATTGGACATTATAGTTCGGCACCAGTGATAATAAAGCGTACACAAACAGCAAATTGCATACAATGAACAAATAAAGCTCATACATTATGGACATGCATCAACAGAACTTACCATTTGAACTACAATCTCTTCAGAAAATAGGATTGGCCGGATTCCGATTAGCACAAATTTCAGTCTACAAGATCTCCAATTCCTTCGTGGTTACCTCAGTGTCTTGTTTCATTTTTTACTCCTGCATCTAATACCTTCAAGTCCAGTCTCAACTTCTTGATTGTACATTGAGAATCATGTACACGTTGTCTTGCCACCTCTAGTTGATGCTTGAGAATATCAGCACATTCCAATTCCTATCCATAATCATTTGGTAATGGCCATGCCACACTTCTCGTAGATATTTGTGTTGATGTCACTTCATCCTGAAATGTTTCTGTAAGTACACATAAGTAGGGCAAAAATATAGTTACAATAGTGAAGCAAGCAAGACAGACTATTTTGTACATGGCAAAACAGGACTCACGATAATGTTAGACGTCATGAAGCATAAGCAGGTGATATTTTAAAAATTATAAAAATGGTAGTCTGTGCAGCCCGCATACATAAATGTCTCTTAGCTCACCAGAGGAGCATGATGTTGGGGCCAAATCCAAAACACAGACAAGTTACTAATTTAGACAACACGTTGCGTATAAGTGAGCAAGCAGTTGGCCATTCTGTAAATCAATTAAAGTCTTAGGGAGCATAATGAACAGCAGAGGGATTCATACAAACCTACTAGAGCAAGCAAAAAAATGCAATCATTAGCCTAGTATAAACTAGATTGTGAGCCTCATGCAGTAATAGTTGGTTAATAGACTTCAAAGCTTTAGGAACACTTCGCTAGAGTAATTAAATCATAAGGCCTTTAATTATGTCAAGTAATAGTTATACAAGTACCCAACATCAGGCATCATTGTTTGGGCATCTCATTAACTGAGGACAAATAAAACAATTGAAAGGAGCAAATTAACTATGCCCGAAACAAACAAGGAATTGAACTGTTGAGTTGGATACAATGACTTACCTTAACTGGTTGAATTGGCTCAGCGCTGCTCCTACTTCTCTTGCAAGGCTCCTTCCTAACATCTTGTACATGGAAATCCTCAATCTTATCTTCATTGCACCCCGTCTGCAAGGTGATACAAACTAGTTACTCGTCTCCTTGGAAGATAAATATGCATACTTTCCAGTCCGTGAACAACTCAAAAGGATGAGATTATAACAAAACAACACCACATAATGAAACATGCCACATCTCTTGGACTTGCACACAATGAAATGAGCATTTACTATGTGTGCACTATGTAAAAACTAGGCATACCTTCAAACTGGATCTCCAGGTACTCTTGGAGAGCCTACTTTAGTGTACAACCAAACCTTTATGTCACCTATGAGTTAGACAAGCCCCCACTACAGCAGCCCTTGGTGTTTAAATCGTTGACAAGCTCTGTTAGAGTGTTAGGTCAAGAATAGCAAGTAATCAAAGCAAATAGTCCTAGTATGGCTGGCTGATGCAAACAAGCAATTGAATAGATGTGTGAGCAAATCTTACATATCAAGAAAAGAAGCAAAGGAGGCTTAAAGACCATCACTTGACTGACCAGATTTAAGGGGCATTTAGACATCATGTGCAACATATGAACTAACATAAACATTGCATATTCCAGATTCTACAATGTAATGCACATGTATTAGGTTATGCCATGTATGATGATGCCTAAATGTACACTATAGCAGGCAGGAGTGATTCATCATTGCACGCACAATTGAATTGCAGGTTAAGGGCCAGTTCTATTCCGCCTTTTTAGAGCTTATTGTCAAAATAAGCCATAAAAGATGTAAAGAAGTCAATTTGAGTTATGGGCTTGGGCTTAACTTATTTGGCTTTGGAGGGGGTGTTTTGGATAGAATATCACTAAAAATTGAAGGGAAGGGGTATAGTGAAATGAATCTGTTGTCTCCCTATATTTTGCACTCAAAATGCAACTTCTCATGCCCGCGTAACACCTGACCCTCAAGTAAAAACAAACACGCAAGCATTTATTACCCTGCCCGCTTGCATCTCCTCTCCCCTTTCCTCTACCTCGATCCCCTGCCTGCAGCGCTAAGATTCCTCCAGCGAGCCATCGCCACTGCTCCCATCTGGCCTGGTCCTCGACAATGCTCTATCTAGCTAGGCTACATGGCCGGCGGGTAGGACCAAATCTCCTCGACTGCTCCTCCCTCTGGCGCCGCCACTCATTCTCATGGTCTCCAGCAGCTGCTCCACTGTGGTCCGTCCAACGCACTACTCCGGGGGCGCCGCACAACTACGGCCGATGCCACACTGCAGTAGAAGGCACCTTATTCCCTCTCCCCTCCTCCCAGGCCGTGGCCTTGAGGTGCTGTTGAAGGATGAGCTCATCGAATAGGGTGAGGATCTCCTCTAATTTTTTGCCAAATTTTCATTCTAATCCACTATACGATGAATTGCTATGAGCTACTTCTGCTGCTGCTATAAGATGCATTGCTATGAGCTGCTCCTGCTGCTGCTATATGACGAATTGCTATGAGATGCTGGTGGTATATGATGAGTTGCACACTGCTGCTGCTGTATGATGAGTTGCTATGAGCTGCTGCTATATGATACTTTCAGGTGGTGCTGCTATATGATAATAACCAGCCACTTGGACCATTGAATTTCAATAAATAATTGTTCTTCATTTTAAATGTGGGTCATGCCTTCTTCGTTTAAATTAGGCAATGGGATCTATATGGAAGACATTGACCAAAGTAGATTGTGCCAAGTAGATGGTATCTTTGTATTTGCATTTTGAACAAATAGTGATGGTCTATTTTCCTATCATATTAATTACTGCAATGGGTTCAATTTGTGATGTTTGCAAGTCAAATTAATTTTCATATGGGCAGCAAAATGACAAAATATAATGCAATCTAGACATTTCACTGATCATACCAAAGATAAGCTGAAAAGGAAGGCAATGAAAAGAACTGGTTGGCTTATTACGTGGAGCTTATATTAATAGGTGCTTATTTTCTTAGGTTAACTCGTAATAACTGTCCCTAAGAAACTTGGCGAATAGAACTGACATACAAATAACATGTCACGATGATTGCAATGGAGGAGTGACCTACCATAGCACACTGTATCGGCTCACCACTGCCTCTCCTTTTTTGCGATGTTCCATGAAATTTCCAGATACATCTTGTACTTTTTCATTGTGTAACCCTATCTGCAAGTTGACATGGCTAATTTCAGATATCTCTACATGATAATACATTGCATATCCCTTACGCATATTCAAACCACCAATTTAACGATTCTGTGCGTAGCAGAAACTAGCCATGACTCTGTGTGACGGACTAGCAGACACTCTAAGGGAGCCTAATGTAGTGCACTAGAATTCCTACATGCCACCTACGATTTTGTGAAATGTAATACCTCTGTTCCTAAAATTATGTCTTTGTAGATATTCCAGTATGGACCACATACATATGTATATAGATACACTTTCGAGTGTAGATTCACTCATTTTGCTCTGTATATAGCCTATAGTGGCATCTCTAGAAAGACTTATATTTAGGAACGGAGGTACAAGGTAGTATCATGTATAACATCTACATATCTAATTTAGCAGCCAGTAGTAGAAATCATTGTCTACACAAAGGGATTATTTGTCGAGAATCCTAGGAAAGCATGCTGGCAGGCACACAACAATACAAGAGAGAGAGAGAGAGAGAGAGAGAGAGAGAGAGAGAGAGATGCACTTACAAGATCATAGCAATGCCTCAGTCCAGGATCTTGGTTGGCCAAGTTGTTAGATCAAGAAGAAACAACATGCTTGTAGTTTTTGCCAACTGCATAACATGTAACAGCGACCTGTTAGTATATTTGAAGTACATCGGGCAGGTGATGTCGGTCGGGTTTAAAGGTGACAAGTACCTAGGTAGTGGCGGGTGCCTGGCATCTTGCCAGACGGTGGGAATCAGGCTAGAAACATCAAGGGTGATGATGCTATGCTGGCTGTCGGGGTCCGATAAGGAGATCTAGAACCGTTGAGTAGGGTGTTTGTGGAGCGGCTCCGATAGGTTGGAATACAGTGTGGGCGAAGTGGATCTGTGCCCGTGGACGAGGGCATCGGTGAAGCTGCTCTGTTGGTTGGGTTCAGGATGGTGTCAACGATGCGGCTCTGCTGCCATGGACAGGGCGTCAGAAGCTGCTCCGGTAGGTTGGACGAGGGTGCGACGAAGTGGATCTGAGGCCGTGGACTTGTGAGTTGGCAAAGCAGCCCCAGTAGGGTTAAGAATGGTATAGGCGAAGCTACTCCGGTAGGGTTGATGATGGTGTCGGCGAAGCGGCTCCGGTAGGGGTTAGGAAGGTGTCGGCGAAGAGGATCAGAGGCCGTCGATGTGGGCGTTAGTGGGGCGGCTCCAGGGGTTTGGACGAAGCGTCTCCGGTGGGGAGTACGAAGGAGCCGCTGCAGATGCGATGCGGTTGACAAGAGTACCGACGAAGCAGATCCGGCGCCATGGACAAGGCCGGTACTAAATGGGCTCTGGTATGATGGTGGATGAGTAGTCTATTTGTTTCTAGGGGAGGTGGGGGGGCTAGATGCAGCCGCAGAAGCAGATCCGGTGAGGTGGACGCCGTTGGTAGTGAATGGGCTATGGTACGCCGGTGGATGAGGAGTCTAGGGTTTTGAGAGGGGAGGGGTAGAAAGGTCGATGAAGTATGGACGACGTGATGTAAGATGCTCTGGTGATGTGGATTTAGTCGTTTTTGTGGGAGGGGGAGAGGAAATGGGGGTGCAATGTGGTGGGGGGAACTGGAAGTTACCAAAGTAGTCCCAACCAATTATGTAGATGAGGGCGGTATTGTAACTCATGCTCTCCGTGCACCAAGGACAAAGGGGGAATTTTCGCATGCTAAAGACTAGGTGGCAGATATTTTAGAAGGAAGCGGGAAATTTTGCTGCCTACGGGATCGTTCGTATCCAGTTTCAACTAATTCTGGACCGTGCAAGCGGAAAGGTCATGCGAAACTGTGTACATGGGGCACACGTCAGCAGTTAATAACTGGTGTGAAGTCCACCCCAAAAAAAGACAATAACTCGGGATGATGCACCGATAACTTGGACGTTCACACATGCGCGAAAAATCATACGGGTGTAGAGGCGCATTCACAAAAAAAGAGGACGAAACGCTCAGCCTATGTATTTCTCATGTAAATAGATAATTTAGTGCCATTGGTTATTTACTTTAAACATAATGCATTGACATTTTAGTGTAGAGGCGCACAAAAAGAAGTGGATATTGTAGTCCCACAAAAGAATGGATATTGTAGCCCCCTACTTAAAAGTGTTACCTCATATGATTACATAGCCTCCATTTCCTAAATTGTGTACCCTTTGAATTCACATATTAATATTACATATATTACTTCATAATAGAACCTTAAATCATCCAAGACTAATGAATTTGAATGTAAGACTAGCAATGGTGCATGTACATGATAGCTACATTGGTTGTTTGAAGAAACATCATTGTAACTTTGGCATGCACAATTGAAAAGGTTTATTTAGAAAAAAAAATGTGATATGTGAGTGTCCAATCTTTATAGAATTGATTCAAGATTGTACCTTTGGCCACGATATGAAGTAGATATTGATTTATGTTCAAGCGATGCACGTCCACGATTGCTAGATAGTGATACGTGAATGAATTGTGAAATCTCTCTCACACGCATACATATCTCATTTCTCCGTGGGCATCGGAATCACACACGCGCACTTCATGTATTTCTCACCCTCCATCAAGGTTAGAATTCATCTTTCTATCCCGTCCTAAAAGTCTCTCACATAGAAACACACACGCTCTCTCAGTCGAACACGCCCACCCCTTTAATTCCGCCCACCCACAACCACTAGTGTCTCAAAGTATAATTATGTCTCTCACACATATGCCTAAGGTTAACTCGAGTTCTGGAACTATATGAATACATACAATGGGATTCCAGCAAAGCACCTTTTGTTTTTATATTTCTCTCTCTCTCTCTCTCTCTCACACACAAACACACACACACACACGCGCACGCGCGCGCGCATACACATTGTTTCTCGCTTCATTTTTTCCGGCACTTGCATGCACACCGTTTGTTTATCTCCGTGATGCTTTAAGTATGCCTCGCACACATGCTATCTACCTATCCCCTAATATAGATATGTGTCACACAAACTCGTTCTCCCTACTAGCAAGATGCCCATGCGTTGCACGGAACATCAAGATGCATTTGTATGAGTAGTTTATCTTGTGGGATAAAAGGATTAATGAGGGAAGCCCTTATTTGCAAATGTGGAGAGGGGTGTGGGTATCTTTTTGAAAAATTGCCATAGTTTCCTTCGTATCTGTTGGGTATAAATCAGATGGCCTATATGGCAGGATGGAAGGCACACCATCATCGCCAACTCTGTTTTTTTCTACGAGCAGAGATATCTTAGTGTCAGTACCCCCCCCCCCCACACCCCCACACACAAACTTCCCGACACCGAAGGAGTAGGGTGACACCTCGATCTT